>NC_064816.1:109281798-109495835 GCF_023721935.1 Panthera uncia | reverse complement strand
GAAAGAAAGAAAGAAAGAAAGAAAGAAAGAAAGAAAGAAAGAAAGAAATTAACTTCTGTGGAAATCTACCCTTTTAAAATTATGGCCAACTTTACCTCTAAAAAACTTCCAAAGCATGAATAATTTTGTTCGTGTAATATTCATTTTTATCTAGAGCTCTTTTCTACCTTGCAATAAAAAGTAATCACAGTTCTGCACAAACTTCTTTTAGTACCTGACTGCCCATTTGTAATCAAAAGCCAGAATATACAAATGGCCTTTAGGACAAAGATTTCATAAATACTAACATGCTTTCTAAGGGTAATTTCTAGTATTAGCTGTATACCCAAAAAAGACTTGAAATTATTAAGTGCATTCCAAGTTGCTGGCAGAGAAGAGATGCTTAATAAATATTTGGAGGATAGTTCAATAAAAGAAGTGATCATTCATGTCAAGTCTCTTGATAATATTCTCATTTTACTACTATGATAGCCCATTTGGAAAAGAGAAATGTATTTGATTTACATTATCTATGTACCACCGAATATGTCCAAGGTAACTGGACAACTATAAGCAAAATCATAAATTTACTAACAGTTGTATCTACAATAACATGATGTTAAATGCTGTAACATACTTAAAAGCAATCTCATAAAATTATAACAAATTCATCACTTCATAGTTTTATCGTTACCTGTATTGCAAATCTTTAAGTTTTTCATAGAGATTAGGTCTGCATGTTGCTTCTAGAACGTTCTTTATTTTAGCTGTCTTCAACATTAACTCCTGTATGAAAGTATAAGGTGGAGCCATTGATATTAGAAATTACTTTTCTAAATTTTTCATCCATTTGAGGAATTTAAAAATGAAGAACAGGGGCACCTGGGTGGCTAAGTTGGTTAAGTGTCTGTCAACTCAGGTCATGATTACTCAGTTTGTGAGATCGAGCCCCACGTGAGGCTCTATGCTGACAGTGCAGAGCCTGCTTGGGTCTGTCTCTCTCTCTCTCTCTCTCCCTCCCTCCCTCCCTCTCTCTGCCCTCCACTGTTTGCTTGCTCTCTCGCTTTCAAAATAAGTAAATACTAAAAAAAGATTTTAAATAAAAATGAAGAATTGTAAGAAAGTAAGGTGAAAGAGACTTCTAACCCCATGTTTGCTCACTTTTGCTTTTAAACTTTTAGATGAAGGCCAAAAACAAGGTACAATCACACAGTTTTTATCAAAATAAATTCGATGGGCATTACCACCATTCTGGGTCCAAACAAAAAGAATTGAGACAGAGAACCCAGAATCTTAGAGTATATTCACATATGAAAATCAGACGAATACTCAGCAGTCTATTCTTCCTTAAAAGTTAAAATAGTACGGGGATGCCTGGGTGGCTCAGTCAGTTAAATGGTCAACTCTTGATTTCGGTTCAGGTCATGATCTCACAGTTCATGAGTTTAAGCCCTGCATCAGGCTCTGCGCTAGGAGCTTGCTTGGGATTTTCTGTCTCCCCCTCTCCCTGAACCTTCTCCATTCAAAAATAAAATAAATAAACATTAAAAAAATAAGTTAAAATATACCTCTGGGTGTTCTTTAGATAGGAAGAAAGATAGTTATTCCCCATTTCTATATAAAAACGTATAGCCACTACTCTTTGCTGAAAGTCTTTCAAATCATTTATCATTATCATGTGTACATCTCTATGTGTTGTCTGTGGCGCGTATGAAATAAACAAGTAACTAGTAGTATTTTTACTGGCTTCCCCACCCCCCCCCACCCGCCTGAAGTACTTTACTTAATTAAGACCTTACTGCAAGGGTCAGCAACCCAGGGCTTAAGGGGAACATCAAGCCTGATGCTTCTTTTTGTATGGCTAGGAGCAAAGTATAGTTTTTACATTTTTAACCTGTTCAAAAAAAAGTCAAAAGCAGCTTAACATTTTGTGACACGTGAAAATTCTAGAAAACTCAAATTTCAGTGGCCATAAACAAAGTTTTATTGGCACACAGCCACACCCATTTATGTAGTGTCTGTTTTCTTTCACACTACAGTGGCAGTGTAGAGCAGTTATGACAGAGACCATAAACAACTACAAAGCCTAAAATACTTACTATCTGACCCTTCCCTAGATAAAGCTTCCTGATCGGCATCCTACAATGCGAAAGCGTATTTTTAGAAATACCCCCAAATTATGTTTTTTATAAGATTTTTATATTGTTTGGAAAACTCTGCTATGCTAGAAAATAGTCTGTCTTCTATGAACCTTAAATTCAGCATCTAGTCCATCGAATCTTCTAGCATCTTTCACAAGCTGGATTCGAACATCTTCCGAACAAACGAAGATGCTTTCCAGGTGAGACCAAGTTCGCTGGACTTCCATCCAAGCAAAGATGACTAAGTCTGCAATGTTTAATTTATTTTGCCAGCTTAACACTTGTTCAATAAAATATTCCACATATTTGCTTTGAAGAAGAGTCTGCAACTGAACCTAAAACAAAGGAAAAGAATGGTAAGGAACAGCTCAGGTGGGCGACTGAAAGTACCGTGAAGGAGGGGCCATACCCGTTTTGTTTACTGCTGGATTCCCAGGATCTAGCGTGCCATACACGGAATAAGCATTCAGTATTTGCTAAGTAAATGAACGATTGGCATTCAATATTCATACAGACGTTTTTTTCCAAAAGAAAAAAGATAAGTAGCAGCAACTGCATTTCATGTGTCTTCCACAGGAAGACCATGTAGCTCTTTGTAGGCAGAAAAAAATACTATGCTCCCGGGTGTGGCTTTAGGAATTACATTGTATTCCTTCATCTTCTCTCAGTCTCTCCCTGGGGTACCTGCCTATTAATAATTGCAAGGTTATAAATCTTCTTTTTCTCCCAAAACTGAAAAAAAAAAAAAAGAAACCAAAACGAACTTTCTCTACAGCTTCCTAAGCCCCGAAGTTTCCATTTTTCTCCTCTTTTAGTCGACAAACCAAGCATTAATGCTGAACAGTCTGGTGAGTACTTCTGACCATTCTCCGATGCTATCTCAGGAAGTCACTCAGGGGAAAGGCCTCTTGTCATTCTCTTTCACCTGTATGTATTTAACACATTTGACTTCTCCTCTACCACCAATTTTAATATGCTATCATGGACATGTTACATGATTCAAGAGTAAAGTGTACAATGTGATGCTTTGACACATGTATATATTGTAAAATGGCCACCACAATAAAGTTCCTTAACACCTCCATCGCCATAAACTTTTTTGAGGGGTGTGTTAATAAGATCTATTCTCCCAACAACTTTCAAGTAGAAAATACAGTATTATTAACTATGGCCACCATGACATACATTAGATCCCCAGGACTTACTTATATACCTGGAAATGTATACCTTCTGACCAATTTATCTCCCCACCTCCCCCACTCCCCAGCCCCTGACAACCATCACTGTCCCCACTGCCCACAACACCCTCTTGATTGACATTCTTTGTTGACTACCAGCCCAACTCACAAGGCTCTCCCCAGGTCTTTCACCCACCCGACAAAGAGCCTCTCTGTCACTTCCTAGACTCCTTGGAGCCCTACTGTCTGTCTCCCTGCTCAGGTACAAGTTCCATGAGAACAAGTGTTCACACCTTTTGATCTCAAAGGGTACCATGCCCAGAGTCAGGACAAGTAGATGCCCAATGAACGAATAAATATTGAATACTAGAACTTGGAAAAAGTTTATAATTATCATTTAAAAGGCAAATTCTTCAGTAAATATACCCATCTTACTTGGTTGTGCTCTAGAGTTTCAAAAAGTTGTTCATCAGATTTTAGCAATGGAATGCCCGTCCGATAGTGAACTTCATAAGAGAACTCCATGGTTGCCCAGGTCTGACTGATTTCAATAATAGCCTAGACATAAACAGTATTAAGTTATGTGCACAGAAGTTTAATTTACTACCAATATCTAGGATATCATCTGGAATTTTAAAAAACTTTCACAATTTGCAAAACATAAAAATAAAAATAAAGGGCTATCCAATACTACTGGCCTCATTTTTTCTCCTGCAAATTATTCATGGTGATGAGGTTCAGAGAATGAATTCCACCTCACAAAAATAAGCATCACACTAACATCAAATTTCTGTTGGATCTGAGATTTACATGCTTCACTGAAACAGAACATTAGAGCAGAAAGGGACTTCCAAAGTAATCTAAACATTTGTTAGAGATGATTTTCACATCAGCCAGAAGACGACAGGTAGTGCTCTAGTGCCTGAATAAACCTGCATGAACCTGGGGGATGGGGTGGGGGGTTGTGGTTAGGGACCTCTCTGCCGTTCAGCTGCCTCATCTGTAAGACAGGGTCAGAGTATTACCTACCTCAGAATTAAATGAAATACTGTAAATAAAGCACTAACAGCAGTGCTTGCAACAAAGCAAATGACATGTTCTTAAGTGTTCTCTATCATCATCATCATCATCATCATCATCATCATCATCATCGACTGGGTCAACCCTCCTGTTTTACACATCAACTGTGGCTTAGAAAGATTCAGATTCCTGCCCAAGTCACACACAAACTAGTGGCAGAGAAGAAAATGGGACTCATGGGACACACTCATGGCATGGGGGCTTCAGACTCTTAGGGGCTACAGCACAGAACTAGCTCGGTGTAAAAGGAAAACAGCCCAAGGACACCACCTTTTCAGTCCCCAGTTCCTTCACCGCTTTGTCCACAATGCTCCGGACATCATCTTCCACTTGGTGCAACCGCAACACTAACAAATCTGCCAAAGTTGTGGCTTCGTTTTTTGAAAATCTGACCTGATTTGCAAGAAAAAAGGGCGAAATTTACATTACACGTGTATTAATGGTTCTTTGGCCTAATGGCCAGAAAAACAGATCACAGCTAAATATATTCAAGTCAGCTGCTAAGCACACCTCTGGTTCTGCAAGGTGGGGCCCGTTAAAGACAATGCTTTTTAACGCATAGTTACTGAGGCATCACCCACCTAAAGCTAGGGCCAAGGTTCTGGCCATGTTCACACTCCACTGCATTCTTTTGTTTCATATCCTTCCCTTGTCAGCTCATTTCTTATCTCTTTGCCCACAAATCCCATTTTTAAAGAGAATCACATTGTTCATTTATTTTAATTTGGTTGAAATCCCAGGGATCAGGGAGTAGCTCATTTGTCTTTTCTTCCTAAAGTACTCTATTCACTGAACATAATTCCCAGTTGCTTCCGTGATTTAACTTAGTTTTGTCACTAATTTAATCTTTGTTCCTTGGCAAAAAATATTCTTACTCATAGGGTCATTATTCATTATTACCATGTGAAAATATCATTCACATTTATCTCCCGATCATCTTGTTAACTGCCCACCCCCAACCCCAGCATTTGCTAAGCCCTCAGCTCTTCCTAAGTGCTCAAACTCAACCGCCCCCCTCAAACATGAAGAGCTGACTCAGCCACATAGCTGCAGAAAATCTACTTCCCTTCCTGCCGCTGCTAAGAATACCTTCTCTGCTTCTAGGTAGCGGCCGCCTTCTCTGCCTCTCCCCAATCTCTAACATTGCTTGCCACCTTCTGCCTCTCCAAAGAGGTGACTCCACATTCCCATTTGCCCACGATTAGGGGTTTCCTGGGAGGTGGAACCTTCAGGGCTAAAACCTGCCAAGTCCTGAGCAAACCAGATGAGTGCTATGTCTGCATCACTTCTGACCTTACTCCAGAGGTGATGGGGGCCGTGGACTGAGTTCTGTCTCAGAAAAAGAATGAGCAGGAATGTGTAATGGGGCCACCCTGATCAGTTGTGTAATCTGTGCACTGAAAAACAGACACCTAGCCAGTCAACAACTGGAGGCTGAATCTAGCTGCTGCAGGATAGCCTGGGAAGAGGTGCCTTTTTCTGACTTTTAGAAAGGCCTGATACAGGTAAGAAATGGTGTGAGAAATGACACTGGAGGAAATAAAGGAGAGGGACACATACTTTATCACATATTGGAAGATTTGATAAAGATTTTCTGAATGAATATATTAATCAATCAATTACCAAGTCTAATTATCCAAAGTCTAAAAGACTATGGAAAGCATAGCAGTAATAATGATAGTAACAATAATAATAGCAGCTTCAAGGGCAGTTAACTGAAACTTGCTACATACTTCATCTATGTATATAATCTCACTTCCAATGTTTTAACTAAATCCATCTGGGAGGCATTACAGCATTATTTTCATTTCATACAAGGGACAAGTGGGGTATGGAGAACAGGTAACTAGACCAAGATCCCAGAGTTATTGTTCGGGTTGGATGAATAAAGCCTAGGCTATGCCCACTTCACCTGACTGTCCCCTTCCTCAACTTCCCCACTGCGCCAACTTTGCTTTCAAGTCATGAGAGCCTTTCTTCACAATGTGTGCCTAAGAGACAACACACTCATCAGGCAGCCTTTTACATATTTTGAACTCCTAAAGATCACCTTCCCCCCCACCAAAAAAAAAGTTGGTACATCTGCTCTTAAGATGCAGAAAGACTAGAAAATATAACCTCAAGTCTCATGGATACATGAGAAATCATTTCATGCTTTCCAATAAAATCAAAACTATCAAAGGACCATCATTTTTTTATGGTTTATTTATATATTTTTGAGAGACAGAGCATATGTGCAAGTGAGGGACTGGCAGAGAGAGAGAGAGAGAGAGAGAGGCGGGGGGGAGAGGGACAGGGAGAGGGAGAGAGAATCCCAAGCAGGCTCTGCACTGTCAACATGGAGCCCAACTTGAGGCTCAAACTTAAGAACTGTGAAATCATGACCTGAGCCAAAATCAAGGGTTGGACACTTAACCTACTGAGCCACCCAGGTGCCCCAAAAGGCCATCATTATTAAATGACCTAGGGTAGGGGTGGGGGGAAGAAATCACAATTTCAGAATTCTCTCTCCCCTGAATTCACTTTTATACCCTCTGATCCTCTCCACAACCATGAGGTTCTTTCTAGCCATGCTGTGCTCCATACAAGGCCTTCACATGATCTCGTTTGATCCTAACAAGAGTCCTCTGATACAGTGTTGGGTTCTTGCTGAAGTCTCTCTTGGTTTACAAATGCCTAACATCTTGCTGTACCCTCACAAGGCAGAGGGTAGAGGGTTCTGGTCATTCCATCCCATTCTAAGGGTACTAACTTCATTCATGAGAGCCCCACCCTCCTTACCTAATTATCTCCCCAAATCCCCACCTCCAAATGCCATCACAGTGGGGATTTAGGCTTCGACCTATGAATTTTGGGGGACACATTCAGTCTACAGCAGGGGCTGAAATGGGATCTCCGCATGGTCAGTTTGTTGGTCCTAACTCAAGGAGCTTGATCTCCCCCGTTTGACCACAAGTCTTTTTTTTTTTTAAATGTTTATTTATTTTGAGAGAGCACAAGCAGGAGCTAGGATAGAGGCAGAGAGAGAGAGAAACAAAGAGACAGAGAATCCCAAGCAGGCACCTTGCTATCAGCACAAAGCCTAATGCAGGGCTCACATGCATGAACCATGAGATCATGGCCTGAGCCAAAATCAAGAGTCAGATGCTTAACTGACTGAGCCACCCACCTAGGCATCCCTTGACCAGAAGCTTTCTCACAAATCCCACTTCATTCAAGATAAACAACGTAAACCAAGGAATAACACTTAACAGTCACAAAAATATTCCATTAACAAGACCTAGGAAACCCACCCCAGTGGCCTTCATCAGCTGGTGCCAATGCCTGTCTCTGAGAGCAGGGCTCTGTAACTCTGTGACCACTCTCAGGGAGGCCGCCATGTCCTTGACCGTGCTTTCCAGGCCTGAGTAAGCATCCCATACACGGACTTCCTTGTCTAGTGAGCAGATTTCCTAAAGAAAAGTAAAAAAAAATAAAGAAAGAAAAAAGAAAAGGAAAAAAAAAGCAAAAAAACAGATCTTCAGATATAATAGTATTTTATAATTTGTCTTCTATAGAAGAATAAATATATATTTCCCTGAATTACTAAAGAGTGAAAGCATCTAAGCCCCTAGGTTAAGGACTAAAATCAGAGAAATAGAAAGGATCTTCTCATTTGTATGAGTCATCTACGTACAAGCCACTTAGATTCACTGGTTTCTTATTCATAGGCGCTAACTGGATATCCCATGAGGAAACCCATAGGACATTAAATATAGGCAAGTTAAGAGAGTTTCCAGGACCTTTGCAAAGAAGAGCATCTCCTCTGGAAACATAAGTAAGCAGAAAACAGAGATTGTTAACCTGAATTACTAAGATCTTCCTTCAAAGACCTGACTTGTTTAAATGGCAGCCCTGAAATGTTGGCTACCATTGAATGTTTGTTCCTTGGCACTTAAATATTTCATGGTTTTAAGATGTATCAAGTAGGGCCCCTGACTTGGCTGTCTTCTTGGCCCATGAAACAACACTGAAAATTGTGAATGAGAAAACCCATAATAAAACAATTCAGCACAAAGAAAAGGACAATGCCACTTTATTAAAACAAAAAAATGGCTTCAGCTGAAAGTGGGCATTAAGGTGTCTCTCTGAAGTCAGATAATCAAACTGTAGCAAAGACAAATGGGGGCCTAAGCACAGTAATGGCATATGCTGACCCCCTGACATCCAAAAGAATCATGGGACATTTTTGTTATGGTCTTTAGGATAAGGATAATATGAGGGGAAAAAACGGAAAGCCTTGGTAGGAGCCGAGCACAGGATGGGATCAACACAAAGACGTTAACAAAAAAGTAAAAAGTCCTGACACTTTTTAACTGCCTTTCACTTCTGTGCATTTTGGCTTATCCAAAGAGGTTCTACCTTCTTTAAAGGGCATACAGCTATGGGGACTAGCTATCAAAGCACTACATTCAAATAAGGTCTGTTCTGTATATATTGAGTCCCTCTGGGATATCAGAAGAGTCAATAAAGATCACAGTATTCCATATAAATTCACAAGTGGCATACTTCAATTAGTTGCCCCAAATTTCAGAATCAAAGGGTATCTTTTAAGATACAAAATAATGGTTGCTAAAGAAAGAATTCAAAACCTTTCTTAAGCCTACCCTCTCAGCCATGGTACTTGTTTTTTCATGTTTATTTTATTTTGAGGGAGAGAGAGAGAGGGAGAGCGCATAATGCGCTCAAGAGCGGGGGAGGTGCAGACAAAGAGGGAGACAGAATCCCAAGCAGGCTCCCCACTGTCAGCACAGAGCCCGACTTAGGGCTCAAACTCATGAACCAGGAGATCATGACCTGAGCTGAAATGAAGAGTCAAAGGCTTAAATGAGTTAACCCAGGCACCCCTCTGCCCTGGTACTTGTAATCTTAACATCCTGCATTCTAGAAAGCCAAAGCTAGCTCAAGATTACAGCTGCTACTCACAGATTCATTTGCCCTAGTATGTTTTCACCCACTCATTCACAAAAAGGGAGCCTCGATTAGAAATGCAACTAGCTCAGAGTTAAAAAAAAAAAAAAAAAAAAGTACTGCCTCATATCATCTTGTTTGAAGTAAATAAGGACACCCAGCCCAATATACCAGGCACTCGGTTAGGCAAGATGGAAGGAGGTGGTGCTGAGAAAGATAAATGGTTGTAATCGACAGTTATGGAACTTGCCTTGGCAAACCTTCTGAGTTCTACATCCATCTGTTCCACATTAATCTGTCTCCACTGGGTTTTAGTCCAATTATCAATGCTTCTCTGAAAACGCACAGGCAGATAAAAGTGTCAACAACATTTGGTGAAATCAAGTCTCCACAGCAAAATATATAAACTGATGATACACAGTGATTCCATCATCCAGTGAAGAGTCAATTATTTAAATATTAACTGCACTTGTCAAAACTTCGGTATCAGCAAAACAAAAAAGTTGTCAGGACCTATCAAACTTAAGGTGAAAACATGATGATGTATTAATTTTTAGTCGCAATGACAAATTCCATATACATACCATCATCATTTAATCCTGAGTACTCTGAGTTGATAAGTATATTACCATGAATTCCAGATTTTAAAACTCTACATCTAACATGAGTTTTCATAAGACAATTTTACAACATTATTAAGACACTCATCAATTTCTTGACCATATTCTAGGTCCCTTATTATATTTCTTCCTTTTTTATTTATTTTGAAAGAGACAGAGAGAGAATGCACATGCATGAGTAGGAAAGGGGCACAGAGAGAGAGAAAAAACCAGAGAATCCCAAAAAGGCTCTATGCTGTCAGAGCAGAGCCCAAAACAAGGTTCCACCTCAGGAACTGTGAGACCATGAGGTGAACCAATATCAAGAGTTGGATGCTTAACCAACTCAGCCAACAAGGCACCCCAGTATATTTCTTTCTATGGTTCTCAACTAACCTCACAGAACATTATGTATAACACATGTTGCAATATACCTACTTCCCCAGAATGTATTTTCCCACTGAAGATTGTAAATGAATTAACAGTATATAAATTAACTTTAGTCAGGTCCATTATAGATGCATGTATATGTAAGTAGGAGGATATACATGAATCTGCATGCACAAGTAACCATATACACATACTATATAGTTATATATTAATTTTATTTATATCCCACATAATCCCTGAAAAGAACTTGAAGCAGTCAACTCATCACACACAGTTCCATTCAGATCTAAAAATAGGGGCACCTGGGTGGCTCAGTCAATTGAGGCATCCAACTTGGCTCAGAGCATGATCTAGAGGTTCACAAGTTCAAGCCCCACATCAGGCATCGAGTGACCATGTGCCCCACTTTGGGACTTCAGACTCTGCACTCTCCCTCCTTTTCTCTCTGCCCCTCGTGGGATTTTCTCTCTTTCTCTCTCTCTCTCTCTGCCCCCCACTCACTTGTGCTCTCTCTCTCAAAATAAATAATTAAAAATCTTTTTAAAAACCTGATTCAGAGAAGAATCTTCTAAGAGATACACAAATTCTAATTCAAAGGGGAGGGGAATATGATACACACATTTCACATTATAAAACCCCTACAAAATGATACGGACATTAAAATTTGCCTATTTATACAAAAGCACTCACACACACACAAAGTAGTGTCTTACTCTGATATAAATCATGACATCCCAGAGTCCCTTGAGCAATTTTACTTCTTTGCGACACTGCTTCATTTGTTTGTACTCTGGAAGAGCCACTTCAAAAAGATGGGTAGATTCCTGCATCTGCAACATTTCTTCTTCCAATGCTTCAAGCTCCTGATTTGCCTAAGGAGAAAACACACACACACGCACGCAAACACCCTTAACATCCAATGAACTGCCAGAGAAAGAGAAGCCACGTGGTTCTATACACCTCCAGTTATGTTAACATTTGCAACCTTCATTTTAAAATGAACATTAAAAGAAATCAGCAGTATAAGTATTGGTAAAATGGAGGTTTTTGATAAGCAAACTCACAGCTACTCAAAAATTCAGAGTAGACCACTAATAAAGACAAACCTGTCACCAATATTGCCCCCTACATGCTTCAGCAAAGTTTGCTCTTGCATCAGATTTCTATGAGTACAATTTTTTTCTCTTGATTTTCATTTTATAGCCGGGGACTTGGCTGGAGAGCAAATGGTGAGGCTCTAGAAGATTCCACTTAAGAAGAAACCACTTCTTTAAAAAAAGAACTTTCGGATTTAAAAAATATCCTAGAGATTATCAGTAGTACAAAATGTACTGAAGAGACTTCATGGAATAAAACACTGGAGATAAAAACAGCACAGCAGGAGAAATTTCACTGTACAATTATCCTTCCCAAGGCTGAGCTACCATCCCGTCTATGCATGTATGTCTGTGTTACGCCAAATACAAACGGAGTCATTTTTTTTCTTTCTTGATAAGCCAACTCTTAATTTTAGTTTTGATTAACACTGTAGTGTGTTCACATGGTTAAAGTTAGAGGAGTACAGAAGAGCCTGTAACGCAGCAAAAGCTGCTGCTCTCTCCAATCCTTCTGGGTGCCATTTCTCCAACTCCCAATTCCATGCACAAGCTGCTCCTTCTTCATTTATCAAGTTCAGACATTACGCTAGGTTACTGGCTCTGCAAAAAGAGGACTTAACTTTGTTTTTCCACTTTATATTTTCTCCCAGCCTCCTCTCAATACCCAACTCAACTCTTACATTACTTTAGTTCTTCTGGTTTTCTTAAATTTCAATACTCATACTTAATCCTTCTGGGCCTCAGGTTTCAACTCTCCCAATTGCCTACTCTATCAAGAAGAATATGAGCACTTCAATCTTCTCTCATTATACATGTATTTCATTTTTACAAGTTATGTCTTTATAACCAAGAACTGCAATGCTATGACTCAGTTTACCAATTTTTTTTTATTATGAAAAATTCCATGCACATAACAAGGTGTGGGGTGTGTGCGTACCCTCGGCTTAGGACTATGTTATTGGTAACTTTTAATGGCCTCCTCAGTTTTATTCCCTTCCTTCCCACCACAAATTTAATTGCCAAATTTTATTTAATATTCCCCTGATCTTTATATTTCTACTATATATATAGGTACTGCTAAATGCTAAAAGGTTAAATTTTTTTTTGAAATTTATGTGAATAACTTTATACTCTATATTAAGACACTTCAATTCCTGCTTTGAGCCATAGTCGTGAGGCTCTGTGAAATTCACTGATTTCTACTACTGTGTAACTACTACCTTGCATGAATACTGCATTTGTGACTTTGTATGAATACTGCAATTAATTTATTCTTCAGATGGTCATTAAGGCCCTCTGTGTAACCAGTACTGACGCTCTCCCAGGAATTTTTGTGTCCCCTGGTATAAACGTTTCATTTACTCCTACAGCAGAAGCTTCTGTTTGCCTCTGCTTTCCATCTGAGATTCAGCTACTCCTTTTTTTCCCTGCCCTTCAGAGCTTCCTTGGGAGCTCAGCAATAGATATAAAGTCACACATGTAGGGGTGCCTGGGGTGACTCAATGAGTTAAGCGTCCAACTCTTGATTTCAGCTCAGAGCGTGATCTCACAGTTTATGAGTTGGAGCCCTAGATCGAGCTCCATGCTCAAAACGTGGAGCCTGCTTGGATTCCCTTTCTCCTTTCTCCACTCCTCCCCATCTCACACTCTCTCTCTCTCAAATAAATAAACCTAAAAGAAAAGTTGCACATTTCTGAACATGTTTCAGCATCTGTTTTACAAAAGGATTTTCTAAATGTCTAGACTACCACACTCCCCAAAGTAAACAGCCCTTTTATTTGTCATTTTTCCTAGATTACTTACACTAAATTATTCCTAAATATATATACCTAGTAATGTTAATTCAACTGTTTACTGTACCTTTGGATATGAAGAAACAAGAGCACATAATGTAAGTTTACCGAGGAATCTGTTATAAAGGAGAAATTCACCATACCACTCCCTCTGATCCTGAAGGGGCAATGGTTTTCTGCCTCATGGAGTGAAGTGCCTTGAATGCTAGGGTCTACTACCAGCCCAGAATAAGCACCTAAATGCCTTGGGATGAATCCAGTTAGAGGAGTATTAAATGTATGAGCCACACACACGAAAATGACTTCAAAATAAAGGTAACCCAGCCCTACTATATTCAAAACATCCCTCAACACATTCTGTAGGTACAAGGATAAATATCTCTGACTTTTAAATATTTAACTATATGCTGTTATATTATAGCATGCAAATGGTAGGATTCAATAAATAACTATAGTAAATGTTTACATACAGCACATTGGTTAGTCAAGTAAAAATGTCTCCCCTTCCACAATCTGTTCAGACCACCTGCAATTCACATAGAATCTTTAAAAACTCCACAACTCTATTAGCATATTCTAACCCACAGTGAATACATTAACCACTTTTCTTTAGCCAAGTGAAAAAAGAAGATCTGCTACAGAATGGTGTTTTCTGAAAGGCTTTAAGGCAGTTATAACTAAATTCAATCTACAATTTGGACAGAGAGGTACAAGCTGTAAGTTTTATACCAGTCTAAGGAGTAAAGACCATCTCCAGCATGAAGTAAAAAGAGGATGGAAGTCTCCATGAAGATCTCAGAAAGATTCACCGTTCCTGAATCTAAACCTCACCAACTCATTTCTTATTTTAGACGCTAGGTTAAGAATTTCTGTTATTTTTCTTTTTTTTTTTTCATTTTTAAAAAATGTTTATTTACTTTTGAGAGATAGAGGGAGAGAGAGAGAGAGAGAGACAGAGCGTGAGATGGAGAGGGGCAGAGAGAAAGAGAGGGAGACCCAGAATCCCAAGCAGGATCCAGCTCTGAGCCATCAGCACAGAGCCCAATGCAGGGCCCAAACCCACGGCCCGTGAGTTCAGGACCTGAGCCAAAGTCAGACACTCAACCAACTGAGCCACCCACACACCCCTCTAATAAACTTTTAAAACATTTTTTTCAAGCCTCAAGCAAACTATTCACCATTTTGGATTATTTGTCCATAATACTCATTCTTAAGAGTTCACTGTAATAATGCAGTTCATTACGAATGAGGACTGCAGGACTAATATTTCTATCCAGAGTAAGGAATAAGTTATAAGCTTTCTTTAACCATGGTTAAAAGTCACTAGCCAAGTATCACATGGTAAACAACAAAACGGTTAAAATTCCTGTTTTAAAAAAATTTAGAGAGGTAGAATTTTAACACTAATCTGTCACTAACTGTAATCTCCAGTGTTACTTAATTACACACGATGGTTTCTTTAGCTGAAAAAAGGAGAACAGAAGCTGTATCATGGGGATATTGTAAGAACTGGAAGAAAGAATATGAAGTAATATGCTTAAAGTTCTCGACACATATATATAGTAAGTGCTTAAAAATAGTCATTTTTGTTACTTTCACAAACATGATTACTTTGATAATGATGGCGGTTTTGGGAGACAGGATTTAAATCACTATTGGGGAGAAAGGTTCATAAACCAGTTTTAAATAGTTAATTCTCAACTGCGATAACTAACCGCAAAACTAAGGCAAAATATCGCAGTATCTAATTTGACTTTCTAAAATAACTATCGTAGCAAAAAATAATTGAGATCAGCGTTACCTTATCAAGCACAGTGTACGGATTTTCTGTATTAAAACGGAGAGGAGCATAGAGTCTGAATCTCTCTCTGAACTCGGCCTGCTTTTCCTGATGTGGACAGAAAAAAATCTGACAGTGAATCTCAAACAACAGCCTCAATTATTCTTGTAAAATCTTTCTTAAAAATGGGGGGGGGGGGAATACCAACAAAAATACCCACAAAACTTGGTAGTTAGCTTACATCGAAAGAAATACATTTTTTCCTCAGCAGCGTGACTTCGACATTTTGGAGAGGTGAGACCGCATGTCTGACAGTCACTGCAATCTTTTTGGTCGTTTCCCATCTTTCAGGTAATTCCTGTAAACACAAAGGTGCAAATGGGAAATTACCTCAATGCTTCAATCCAATCAACTCCACAAGACTCCATGATCCCAGCCTCTTTGAATGAACCCAGCACATCTCATTCTTCCAGAAGAGAAGATGCTTATCCCCAGAAAGATTCAAGTGGCCAGAAGGCTCAGAGCCAGGCTGACCCCCTGGTGTCAGTGGATCCATGTCTTCCAAGTATAAACCAGGGCTGTCGTCTGGTGTAAGATTTCTCTCAGAATAAACGAAAATCTTTTCAAAATACACACCAATCTCCAAATTGTTTTGCTGTTCAGGGAATAAAATTAAAGCGCTCTGGAAAGGATTTCCTTGCTGTGTAACAAGTGGAAAAAGAGCCAGATTTAGCAATTTAGCAAGTGGAGAAAGATTGTTTGAAACTGGTGGGACAGAGAGGAAAACGTGAATCAATCTAAGCCCACATTTTCCTCTAGCTCCCAAAGCTCCTTGTGTCCTTTCTCTAAATGGACAGTTCGAGCCTTTAGGTTAGGCTCGCTGTAACTGTCCCAGATTTCTGAAGTAAAAAGAAGCCAAGGGAAGAGAAGGTTAATTCCTACTTGATGTAGGACAAAACCGGCAATAAACAGTCCAGGTAGCAACTCAACCCTGTACTCCCTGACTACAGCGCAAACAGGACAACCTATTTGGTCAACAAATTATCTTCTTTGAAGAGCCCTTGTAGAGAACCACTGTTGAAAAGCATTCCTTGTGCCCAGACTAACTGAGCATTGTTTTTCTGATCTCCTTGGGACACTGAAATTGTTGTGTCATACAAAACCACCCCTAGGGGACTCTACTTGTGTAGCTCGAGAGCAAAAACAAAGGTTCTAAAGACTATTTGTAACCCTCAATAAATATCTGATGAATGATTGAGTGGGTAGCTGCCAATTATGAGAAGGATGCTGTGCTAAGTGTCAACTGTATCTACGTGGGGGGAGGGGTACCACAAAGATAAAATACGTTCTTCCACTTAAACTGTTTTGTAATCCATCAGAGTGAATGAGAGGCTCCCAAGAACTATTCCATATGACGGAATGTGTTAACTTCCATCAGGAGGTCTAGGGGTTATGGACACAAAATTCTTGGAAGGCAACTTTCCTGACAGCAATTGCCAGAACAGACCAGGAACCAAGAGACTTGGGCTCTAAACGTCCTTGTCCTTCATCATCTTCCTCCACCCTTCTCATCAAAACTCAGCACCCTCATCCGTACAGTCTCACCTTGCCTTTTCCCATCGATTCCATGGAACTCAAATATCACCTGGAATACTTTCCGGAGTAACAGGTGCAAAAGTCACATCCCTGGGCTTGCGCCCCTTAACCCTTATTGACTACACCAGACCTGCTGTTACCTGCTTCATATTTAGGATTCCGAATAAGCTTCTGCTTGATAAAAATAGATTTTCATTGAAAACCAAAAGATCAGATGATCTCCAAAGTCTAACTAATATGATTCCCAAAATGAGTTAGCATTGACTCTGTGGCTCAAAGTAATATCCGGGTTGCAATGGGCAGAGATGAGCAGGAGCTCCCTGGAGATCCTGCCAGGTAAGATTACCAGCCCAGGTTGGGGTGAGGCTTGTATGGAAATGAGACAGTATTCAGAAACTAAAGGCAGTCACTGAAGGCTTCTTAACAAGGAAGGGACTTAATAAAAGCTATACATTAAAGTTTAGTCTAGCCTCAGACCTTATTGTAGACAGTGAGTAAGGACACAGCCACAAGGAGGGGCTTCTTAGCCTAGAATCAAGCACAGGCTAGCATCTGGACAATGTTATAACTGTTAATGATTATGAGGAGGAAACAGTATCACAAACTACTTTAATTAAAATAAGATTGGGGCACTGTTATCCTCCACATGTATTTTGTAGTGCCTTTAAGTCTTATTTTTCCTCTGGATGGAGGCACACACATAGCTAAAAGTGTAGCCCACTTTCGAAATATTAAAAAGCCCAGTGTTTTCAATAATGCATTAACCTTAAATAATGAGCCAAACTCTTAAAACAGAAATTCTAGAAGCTGTGGTTACATGATCTGTGTTACCACTGGTTTCTCTATATATTAAGATCCAAGATCCGGCTGAAAGAATATCCAAAGCTCTCTAAAAACAAACATTTACACTGTGCCCCACAACTATCTCATCTCTCACTCTTGCTATGCGTGTCTGTATCCACATCTTACCACACTCCATATCTAACTAGGTTTCAGTTCTCATGGCAATTTTATAGTTAAATAGAACTTAGCAATCCATACATATTAATTCTTTATGGTCTCTGTAATCAAGATAACGCTTGTAAATACACTGCTGCATTCAATCTTCACAAAACAAAATGAGAGAGATAAAATGCAGCAGCTGCTGCAAGAAGTTTGGCAGTTTCTCAAGAAGTTAAACTTAGTATCACCACAGGACCCAGCAATTCCACTTCTAAGTGTGTTCCACAAGAAACTGAAAGGAGGTACTCAAAAAAAAAAAAAAAAAAAAAAAAAAAAAGGAATCAGGTACTCAAATAGTTACTTGTACACCGATGTTCACACCAGCACGACTCATAATAGCCAAAAGATGGAAACCACCCAAATGTCCATCAAGACTTAAGTTGTGGTAGATATAAATACAATGTAACCATTATTCAGACACGAGAAAGAAAGCAGCATTCACATACTACGATGTGAATGAACCTCAAAAATATTATGCCAAGTGAAAGAAGCCAGACACAAAATACCCTGTATTGTACAATTCCATGTAGGAAGTATCTAGAAGAAGTAAACCCACAGAAACAGAAGACTGGCAAGGGCCAAGGACTGGGGGCAGAGTGCAAGGGAGAAGTCATGGGCAAAGAAGGCCAATAGGCATGGACGTCCTTTTCGGAGTGATGAAAGGGTATGGAGATGAGAGGTGGTGGTTACACAACCTTACGTTCATATTAAATGCCACGTACTTTGTAATGATAAATTTTATGTCATGCGAACGGTGAATTTCACCTCAAAAAAAGAAAAAGTGGGGGAAGTGGACACAGTACCAATGTTAAATGTAAGGGATCTGGAGAGATATTTTCCTGAAGAGGGAGCATGCTCTGAGACAAGCAGATGGGATGAACTCGTACGGTACTCAAAATCAAATCTACGTCTGGGTTCCACACTCTACTCTCTGAGCTAGAATTTAATACAAGTGTGTTTACATTAATGTGTCCACTATTCACATGTGCAAGGTGAAACCTAAGTCCATCCTGGAAGTTGGTGGATGATGCAAATATATGATCTCCAATACTCCGATATAGGCATGGGAACTGTGAGCTCTTGATTCGTGGTTTTAATTCTAACTACCACAACTTCATTCAGCACTGGGCACAGAGCAGCCACCAAGTTTTTCCAAAGGACAGAAACAGGAGGACAACACGCAACTCCTATTCAGAAAACAGTGATTTCTCCAACCAAATTGGGCTTTATTCTTTTTTAAGTGTATTTATTTTGAGAGACAGAGAGCAAGAGTGGGGGTGGGGCAGAGACAGAGGGACAGAAAAAATCTCTCTGAGAGATCAGCAGGCTCCAAGCTGTGAGGTCATAGCCTGAGCAGAAATCAAGAGTGCAATGTTTAACTGACTAAGCCAGCCAGGCGCCCCCTGTGCTTTATGCTTTATTAAAGCGTCCATAATAGGCTTCCAAAGACTAGGACTCCTCTCACCGGACAGACAGCTTTCAATGAAAGAGAACTGGAATATATTTCAGGTCTTAAAGTCAAGGTAAAGTGGAACTCCAAAGAGCAACTCCGAGGCTGTTACCTAAATACCGTCCAATAAGAAGGCAGTGAAGGACAGCAGTTGAGATGGAGTATTTTGGCATGAAACACTCCTAGATTTGTGCTGGCTGGTTTTACGATTTGTGTGACTTTGAAAAATATATTAACTCTTTTTCAGATCCCTAACCTGTAAAATACAAGCAGGGGTCTACAGTATACGTTGTTAAAGGATGGTATAAGAGAGGGGATGTAAAGAGCTTGGCTAAAGTAGGTGCTCAACTTAAGTTAATTGTGGTTATTTTACCAGTACGCTTACCTCCAGCTGAATATAGACTTGCTCAGGCATCTTCTGGCCATAGGTTTCCAAGAGTGCGATGGTTTGTTTTAGTGGTTCGAAGAGTTCATCAGTAGTTCTCTGTCGGCTTCTTACCGCCAGAAGATGCCCCATGATATCCACCAAACCATCGTGATCACCCTCACTTAAATCTCTCTGAAGTCCAGCATCTGTGTCCTTTATAAAGTCTTGTAGCTCATTCAGACTATTAAATACACAGAAATATACATGCACACACACAAAGACATGCAAACCCAAATTAAGCGCATTAAAACCTTTAGAAGACTTCTGATAGAATCTTATGGTCACTATTTACCTATTTAAACATCACTCGTTATCTCTGTTAAGAAACCGGCAGTTTTAATGTTCTTAAAATTTTTATCTCAATATTAGAAAGCAGTCAGCTGTTCAGAGTTGTAATTCCAAATACCAAAGCAAAGAAGGCTACCTGTCTACGACAAATCTCAAAAGATGCTCCTGAAACATCCAGCTCCATTTCTTAATAATGTTCAGCAAGCTCACTTTGAAGGGCTTCATGTCCACCCTGAACCAGCTATCAAACACTCTGAAGTCATCAAACTTGCTCATCTGAACATACAAAGCTTCATAAATGTCAATCTATAATTAGAAAAAAAAAAATGACTTTAACAGTTCAGTCAAAAGCAAAGAAGTACCTTAAACACTAATGGTTTTCCTTGCCTGTTCTCTGAACTGTTGGAGAGTCGGTGGTTGTTCGGGGACTTCTTCGTTTGCATGAGCACCTGTCTCCTCAGATGACATACTGTGGCCATACAGGAGAAAATGCCTCATGAACTCGGATCGGTCATCAACCCAGAGGTAAGCATATGTGTCCAGGGTATTTCTAAAGTCCAAGACTTTGTTGATGACGTCTGCCACTCTGTTCATTATCTCCTGCCTGACTTCTGCCAGGCCTAACATATTCTCCATGTCATTCTAAATGAGAGGAAAGCCAAGGGTTTATTAAAAGCAACCTCGCTTCATCAACTATATGCAACAGAACTTACTCACTGAAATTCTTCAATGGCAGAGCAGTTGGTACAATCAATCAAAAACCGTGTTGTCGTTTCCCAGCGTCTCATTTCCTAGTGTTCCCCATTACCTCAATTTATGTTTGAATCATTAACAAAACATAAATACCCATTTACAAAGAAAATACCTGATAATCGGCGATTTCCAGATGTGCTGCCACCCGCTTCATCTGGGCAGACATTCTGAAACTACTGCATAGCACTCCCTCCACCAGATCATAGAAGCCATCCCCAGCCTCTCGTTCTAAAGAAGGTTTAAACAGAATCTCAGGGGGCGTGAGGATCATCTGTGCTTGAAAAAACGGCACAGGTTTCAGTTGTTTTTCCATATTCATCAGAAAGAAATCTAAGTCGTGCATGATAGCTTGAAAAAAGCCTTCCACCACAATGTCATCAATGAATTCTACATAAATCTTCCACGTATCCAGAGAAGGATTTGCTCTGAAGAGCTTCCTGTTTTCCTACAAATGTAAATATTAACAGAGGAGTATAAACAACAGTGAGTACAAACATGAAAGCTTTACGTTTAAATATTTTGTTAAAAAAATATTTTGCTCCTGCACAAGTCAGGGACATTTAAATGCTAGGTTGTAGAACCTTAAGCTAAATAGTAAAAATCAAAGCAGGTTGTTGTGACATTTGTATCAGTTATAAAATACATTCAAAAGTCATTCTTTAAAGGAAAAATAATTATGAAAATTGCATCTTCAAATACGAACATTCTTGAGTTCCGAACACATTCTGTATGTATTGGACATAGGCTCAAGTTCTTGCTCTGTCCCTAACTCCAAGGGGCCTAGGACATGGTCTTCCAGGGCCCAAGGTGTAGGTTTCCCAAACTGGCCCTTCAGAGAACACTGTTCTGGAACATCCAAGGTCACTAAGTCAGCAAAGCACTCTGTCCTGCAGGCCTTTCTTGGAGATTCACTGTTCCACTATTATAAGTTCACTTACGTTGGTTTAACCAAAACACAAAGAACACTTTGTGCAAAGCACCTATAAGTCGCCTACGGAATAGTAACCCAGCTTGGGGAAAACAGGCTTGGTGAAGTCGAAACTCTCTTTGTGCTTCAACAATATTAAGTTCTTCTACTTCAACATCTCCCGAGTGTGAGTGATGAATAGGCAGTAGGGCATGACAGGGTCGGACACAGATATGCATCAAGACTGCTAGAGGTGGGGCATACAGTGTGGCAGACCTAAGGACACAGATTTGAAAAGATCAGGTGGGCAGCACGGCTGGTTCCAGAGACACCTTTCTGAGTGGCAAAGGTTACATAGGCATTACAGTCCAGAGAGCAGAGGCCCAACTCAGAAACGAGAGCACAGACAAAAGGAGACCCTGGAATAAGAGCTGGTTACAAGGCAGACTATACTCTTTGCTTTTTTTTGATCTTTTGCTACTGTGGATATATGATCCAGGATTCAAAGGTGTGTGTTACTTGCAAGAACCAGAAATACAGAGGTGATAAAAATGGGCCAAGATTAGAAAGTTCTTTGAGGGATTTCTTGCCCTCAAACAAATTTAAGGGCCTCTCCTTTGAGAAATGCTATCTTGCCCATCCAGGTGGACTATTCATATCCGTATATATCTGTAGTATACGTGACCCACTACCCTGGAGTTGTGCAGTAGACATCCTGGGCAATTGTACATAGCAGTCTCGGCTCCTTTGTGTGCACTAGAAAGAAGAAATATAGATCTTAGAGCCGAAAACACAAAAATCCTTAAAGACCATCTTGTTAAGTCTCTTCATTTTAAAGATATAAAAACAAAGACCTAAGACATACCGAGTGTCACAGGGGTAGGAAGTTAGCAACTAAGCTAGAACTAGAAACAGGACCTCTGGACTCCGGAGGGCAGGTCTTTTCCAAACCTGTTTCCAAACATCACAGCCCTGCTCACACCTTGCTTTCAGACTTCTAGCCTTCAGACTGTGAAAGAATACGTTTCTGACATTACAAGCCCCCCATTTGTGGTACTCTGTTACCGCAGCCCTAGAATGCTCATACAGGCAGCAATCAAAGAAAGAAAGCCGCGACAAAGTCTGTCCGAGCAAGCTGTTATCAGTAAGGAAAATTAAAACTTAGAAACTTCAGACAAACTTGGAAGCCAAAAGAAACTTTGAAACCCGTATTAATGTTTTTCTTTTTTTGCTACACTACGCTCATCACAGCATATCAAGTGCGCCACACGTCACATTTTGGTGAGCAGGTGTGTTCTCCTTCACACCCCTTCTTCACTCTGTGTCTTCATCCTCATTCGCCAGCCTCTCCTGGTTTTCCTCCTACTGTGTCATGTTCCTTTTCTGCACCTTGGGCTCGTTCTTCTTCCTTCTCCCTGTTTCCTAAGGTTCTTCTTCCTCCTCCCTGTTTCCCCACAGACCTGCCCTTGACTTACTTCTGTTCTCTAGCTACACAGCTCTTGGGGATCTCATGAGCTTAAATGTCATAGCCACCGACTTCTTTTTCACAGGCACTTCCAGTTTACAGCCCTTTCCCAAACTCCAGAACTAGTAAATCCAACTGCTGCCACAACTCCTCCTCATCTGACAGACACCTCACATTAGGGGTACCTCGGTGGCTCAGTCTGTTCGTCAACTTCAGCTCAGGTTATGATGTCACAGTTTGTGAGTTTGAGCCCCGTGTTGGGCTCTGTGCTGACAGCTCAGAGCCTGGAGCCTGCTTCAGACCCTGTGTCTCCCTCTCTCTCTGCCTCTTCCCTGCTCACACTGTCTGTCTCTCTCTCTCTCAAAAATAAAGAAACATTTTTTTAAATGTCTAAGACTGACATCTTTCCTTCTCAGCTGTCCTCTTGCTCACACAGCCTTTCCCACCTGAATGTCTGAATGGATTGCAACTTCATTTTTCCAGCTGAGGGGCATCAAACTCTTAGAATAGCCTCCTTCTTTGATGTTCCACATCCAATTCTGTTTGTTTTACCTAATTTAAAATATATGCAGAACGCAACCACTCCTAATTATCTCCATAGTCACCTCCCCGGTCCAGGTACAACCATCTGTCACCTAGATTGCTGCCACAGTAACCCACCAGGCCCTCTACCTTCCCTGTGGTCTTGTTTCAACAGGACAGCCTGACTCTGGTCTGAGCACCGTGTCTATCTATAGAGATTCCATATAACAAATGCACTCAGAAGGAAATACTGAATTTGCTCTTTGGTTCCTGTTCTTTTTTCCTTATGAAGAATGAAAAATGAACTTCCCCACATTCCCCTCACCAGAGCTGCCCCTCTGTGAGCACCACAATCCTGTACTTTGCTGTCCTCTCTCCAGTCACTACAGATTAGCTGCCCATGTTCCTGTCTACAGCCAACATCCCCATGTATGTATGCAATCCCATTCCTTCCAAGACTTTCCTCAGTCATTATTTCTCCTCTCCTAGATCATTCCAATCAACTTCTATCACCCAAAAACATCAACCAGCATTAAAAATAAAATCCTCCCAGGGGTGCCTGGGTGGCTCAGTTGGTTAAGAGTCCAACTCTTGGTTTCAGCTCAGGTCATGATGTCACAGTTCACGAGATCGAGTCCTATGTCGGGCTCTGCACTGTCGGTGGGATTCTCTGGTTGGGATTCTCTCTCTCCCTCTCCACCACTCACACTGTCTCTGTCTCTCTCAAAAATAAATAAATAAAATTAAAAAAAATATATTCCCGGGGCGCCTGGGTGGCTCAGTCGGTTAAGCGTCCAACTTCGGCTCGGGTCGCGGTCTCGTGGTCCGTGAGTTCGGGCCCCGCGTCGGGCACTGGGCTGGTGGCTCAGAGCCTGGAGCCTGCTTCTGATTCTGTGTCTCCCTCTCTGCCCCTCCCCCAGCCATGCTCTGTCTCTCTCTGTCTCAAAAATAAATAAATGTTAAAAAAAAAAATTAAAAAAAAAAAAAATCTTCCCAAGGCACCTGCATGGCAGAATTGGTTAGTCATATGACTCTTGATTTCAGCTCAGGTCATGATCTCATTGTCGTGAAATTGAGCCCCAGATCAGACTCTGAGTGACAGCACGGAGCCTGCTTGGGATTATGCGCCCCCTCGCACACGCACTCTCTCTCTCTCTACCCCTCCCCCACTCACCTATTTTCTCTCTCTCTCCCTCCTCTCCCACCCTCCCTCAAAATAAATAAATAAACTTTTAAAATTCTTAATCAAAAATAAACAAAACAATGGGGCACCTGGGTGGCTTAGTCGGTTAATCAGCTGACTTCTACTCAGGTCACCATCTCGTGGTTCAGTAGTTCAAGACCCATGTTGGACTCTGTGCTGACAGCTCAGAGCCTGGAGCCTGCTTCAGATTCTGTGTCTCCCTCTCTCTCTGCCCCTCCCCCATTCACATTCTATCTCTCTCAAAAATAAACATTTTTAAAAAAACATTTTAATTTAAAAATAAGTAAATAAATAAATAAATAAATAAACAAAACAAAATAAAATAAAATCCTCCCCATCCCTGACACGCCCCAGGCACTGTGCAGTTTTCAGTTCCCGCCCCCTAGAGCTCCTCAATTTAGCGGATTTCTGTTCCCATTTCTCCCATTCTCGTCAGTCGCTCCAATTTGGCTTCCATTCTATTCAGTTAGGTCTGTCACAGTCACCAATGGCTCCCATGGTGCAAAATCTGACTGCCAGTCTCGGCCCTCATTTTCTGGTCATAAATCAGGATGGGACAAAGTCAAAAGCTTCCTCCTTCTTGAAATCCCTTCTTGACGGGATTTCCAGGACTGCATCTCTCTTGATTTTCCGTCTACTTCACTGGCCTTCTCCGGTTCCTGTGCTGGACCTTGCCCTCCTCCCTGGCCTCAGGGATGACTTCAAGGTCAGTCCTCAGGCCTCTCTTCTATCTACAATTAATCCCTACCTGAACCCAGGTAAGTCTGTGGCTTCCCATATAACATACATGCTCCTGGCTCTCAGCTCTGTGTCACTGGCCTAGACTTCTAACCCCAAAGTCCAGACTCGACTGCAGTGCCAGCCTACGCAAAATATCCCCTTGAGCGTGCCTCTCTCACTAACATGGCCCAAACCAAAGCCTCTCTTCAGGCAAAATCCACTCTCTCACAGTCTTCCCTATATCACTAAAGGGAAACTCCAGTTTTCAGACCAAAAGGGAAACTCCAATTGCTCAGACCAAAAAATCTCAACTCATCCTTGACATCGCTCTCTCCTGACTGACCACAGCAAATCTTGTTGGTTCTACCTTCAACATACATCCAGCATGACTGCTTCTATCACTACCGTTCTGACCCAAGCCATTGTCGCCTGAATTATTAAACTAATCTCCTAATGGTCTCTCTACCTCCTACCACCTCCTTGCTCCCCAACCTCTGATTTACAGTCAACAGGCCAAGCCTTGGAACAGAGAGTCTCTGCTGCCATTTCACCTCCCAGTACAAACCAAATTTCTCATAATGGCCTGTCCATCCCCTATGATGGATCCTTAGTCCCTTCTAAGCTTTTATCAGCTACCACTATTCCCCTTATGAATTCTGCTTCAGGCATGCTGGCTCTCTAACTGATCCTGGGACAGGCCAGGATCTTTCCTCAAACTTCTGTACTTTTGCTACCTACAGCATCCTTCTCCTGATATCTACATGGCTCATTCTCTTTCCCTTCTGGTTCAATGCAGAACTGCTACCTTATTAAGAAAGTGTTTCAAACCGCTTCGTATAAAATACCCCCCCATCCAAATCAGCAAGGTAGAACTCAAACTTTCACTACTCACAGATGACATGATACTCTATGTAGAAAACCCAAAAGCCTCCATTGAAAAACTGCTAGAAGCAGTACATGAATTTAGCAAAGTCACAGGATATAAAATCAATGTGAAGAAATCTGTCATATTTCTATACACCGCTAGCAAAGCAGCAGAAAAAGAAATCAAGGAACCGATCCAATTTGCAATTGCACCTAAAACGGTAAGATACCTAGGAATAAACCTAACTAAAGAGGTAAAAGATCTGTACTCCAAAAACTATAGAATGCTTATGAAAAAACCTGAATAGGACACAAAAAAATGAAAAAGCCTTCCATGCTCATGGATTAGAAGAAAAAACATTGTTAAGATGTCTATACTACCCAGAGCAATCTACACATTTAATGCAATCCCTGTGAATATATTACCAACATTGTTCAGAGCTAGAACAAACAATCCTAAAATTTATACGGAACCACAAAAGACCCTGAATAGCCAAGGCAATCCTAAAAAAGAAAAACACAACTGGAGGTATCACAATCCTGGATTTCAAGCTATATTACAAAGCTATAATATATGTACTATATAGTATGGGCACAAAAACAGACACATAGATCAATGGAACAGAATAGAAAATCCAAAAATGGACTCCTAACTATATGGTCAACTCATCTTCAACAAAGCAGGAAAGAGTAGTCAGTGGAAAAAAGACAGTCGTCAACAAATGGTGTTGGGAAAACCGGATGGCTACAGGCAGAAGAATGAAACTGGACCACTTTCTTACACCATACATACAAAAAGAAATTCAAAATGGATGAAAGATCTAAATGTCCAACAGAAAACCATCAAAATCCTAGAGGAGAGCACAAGCAGCAACCTCTTTGACCTTGGCCACAGCAACTTCTTACTGGACATGTTGCCAATGGGAAACAAAAGTAAAAATAAACTACTGGGACTTCATCTAGATAAAAAGCTTCTGCAAAGTAAAGTAAAAAATCAACAAAACTAAAAGGCAGCCTATGGAATGGGAGAAGATATTTGCAAATCATCTGTTAAAAGGTTAATAACCAAAATATAGAACTTATCAAACAGAACACCCAAAAAACAACCCAGTTAAGAAATGGGCAGAAGGCATGAATAGACACTTTCCCAAAGAAGACATCCAGACAGCCAACACATGAAAAGATGTTAAACATCATTCATCATCAGGGAAATACAAATCAAAACCATGAGATACCACCTCATACCCGTTAGAATGGCTAAAATTAACAACACAACAAACAACAGGTGTTGGTGAGGATGTGGGAAAGGGGCATCCTCTTGTACTGCTGGTGGGAATGCAAACTGATGCAGCCACTCTGGAAAACTGTGTGGAGGTTCCTCAAGAAACTAAAACTAGAACTATCCTACAATTCAGCAATTGCACTATTAGGTATTTATCCAAAGGAGACAAAAATACAGATTCAAAGGGGTACATGCACTCCAATGTTTATAGCAGCATTATCAACAAAAGCTAAACTATGGAGAGAGCCCCAATGTTCATCTGATGATGGATAAATAAAATGTGATACACACACATGAACACACACACACACACAATGGAATATTAGCAATCAAAAAGAATGAAATCTTGCCATTTGCAATGATGTGGATGGAACTAGAATGTATCATGCTAAGTGAAATAAATCAGAGAAAGACAAATACTGTATGATTTCACTCATATGTGAAATTTAAGAAACAAAACAGATGAACATATGGAAAGCGGGGGGAATAAAAAGACCAGGGGAGGAAACAAATCACAAAAGACTTAATGATAGAGAATAGACTGAGGGTTGACAGAGGGAGGAGGGTGGAAATCGGACTAGATGGGTGATGGGTATTAAGGAGGGCACTTGTTGTAATGAGCAATGGTTGTTGAACATAGGTGATGAATCACTGAATCCTATTCTGTAATCAATATCGCACTGAATGTTAACTAGAATTTTTTTTCTCAATATATGAAATTTATTGTCAAATTGGTTTCCATACAACACCCAGTGCTCATCCCAAAAGGTGCCCTCCTCAATACCCATCACCCACCCTCCCCTTCCTCCCACCCCCCACCCACCCTTATCTAACTAGAATTTTAAAAAGTACACCTTCCCTACCAATGATTCTGTATCCTACCTGCTCTATTTTTTACCATTTATCCTAAGACCAATTGACTTATTCTGTTTTTGTTATTGTCTCTATTTTCCAACTAGAATATAAGGTCCAACAGATAAGGGACTTTTTGCTTGATTACTTTTATTTTTCTGCCTTGTTCTATTTTATTTTCTCTTAAATTGACAATTCTAGAATAGTTTTAAAAATTCAAATACTTGTTTAGAAAAAAAAGAGTGACTACTATCACCACCCTTAGAAGGTTGAGAGGGTGGCAGGAGATGACGCAGACAAGATGGCTGACACAAACAAGCACCCCACCAACAATGCTAGCTATTGACAGCTGCCAGAAGAGCATGTAGCTATGACAAACACAAGGATCCCCTCTCTAGCCTTTGCGTTTCATGAAAATATCTCACATTCCAATAGGCGAGCAAGACAAATTTCTCCATTTTAAATGCTTAACAAAACCACACATAAAGCTCTCTCAACCCTAATAAAACAATCCTACATTATAAGGTTGTGTAGGTCTGCTGCCTTCTCAGCTAATTGAAAAGCTCTTCAATCTATTTCAAAACCTTAAAAGCAATTACCTCCACCAAGTTATGTATCTTGCAGCCATCTTCCTGAATTCGCTTGTACTTTTTAGAGAACAAATCACTCTTGTCCTCCAAGGTAAAGACAGCCTCCCTTCGGTGCTCCCTCCTGGGCAGAAGCGTACACTCGGCCCACGCCTTCATGGTTTGCTGGATCGCTTTAACATTGCTCCGCGCATGCTCAACTCTGTGTGCCAATTCCGCTGTCGCTGTGTGCACCCTCTCAATGTATCCCCAGCAGTCATCCTGCCACGTCAGCGACGTCGCGGCTGCCTGTAGTTGCTCATCCACGGCCCTCAGCTCCTCTTCAACCAGAGGGTATTCCACTTCCAGAAGAGTCTGCTTCAGCTTATTATATCCTTGCACAAGAAGTTCAAGATTTCCAATGTACTGAGCAAAGGAAATCCCCAAACAAAAAGGGCCAAATATGTTATAGCTATGTATCTTAAAGGCATCAAAGTACTATTGGTCTACATGTTAATAATTACAATTCAAGACACTTGTTCTTGTGTTCAGCGGTGCATAGGTGGCTCGGTCGGCTGAGCATCTGACTCCCGATTTTGGCTCAAGTCATGATCCCAGGGTCATGGGATCAAGCTTTGCATCGGGCCCCATGATGAATGTGGAGTCTATTTAAGATTCTCTTTCTCCCTTCACCCCTCTGCCCAGCTCACGCTCACTCTCCCTCTCTCAAAAAAATAAAAAAAGAAAAACACAAGTAAAAAAAATATTTCTGTTCAAAAAATACCCTAAAAACACTAACCTTTACAATAGTGTTTCTTTTTTTGAAGATGGCTAAAGCTGAATCTGGTATGTTGGATTTCTTCAACATCAAAAGGTATTTCACTTCTCTCAATACAGCCACTAGCTTTTAAAAGAAAATCAAGGATCATTATGTATTTTAAGAAGAGCATTCTCTTTCAACACACATTAAAATCCCAACACTTAAAATTTCATCCAATGGTTAAAATACTCTCAAACTGTCAAGGCTTAACTGACTGAGGCTGCTGTTTCACATGCTTTTTAAGCATACGCGTAACAATCATACATTCCTTATGATGTGGAAATATAAATAATAAAGGTATCTGTCACTGGTTATGGCCCACAGTCAGGGAAAGAATTTAAGCAAAAGACAGCAACATGTGCACATGGACAGGTGAAACTGAAGGCCATAAACGGACCTCAATGTTTTCCCAGTACCTTCTTCCTGTTACAGTGTTTGTTTTGAAAACATAAATGTGTTCCAATGTGATTGATACACTAGCAAAGTGAGGATGCCACCTATTTTGTCTATGCTTATCTGCAATTTCATTAGCAAGAAACACCAGGTAAAAGTAAAAACCGCACCCAACTCAACTGGAAAGCTTAGAAATAGGCACGGAGCACCTGGGTGGCTCAGTTGGTTGAGTGTCTATTTCAGCTTGGGTTATGATCCCAGGATCATAGGAGTGAGCCGCGTCCACCCCCCAATGAGTGTGGAACCTGCTTGGAATTCTGTCTCTCTGCCCCTCATGCTCTCCAATAAAAATTTTAAAAATTAGGGGCGCCTGGATGGCTCAGTCAGTTAAGCACCCAACTTCGGCTCAGGTTATGACCTCACGACTCAGCTCGTGAGTTCAAGCCCTCGTCAGCCTCTGAGCCAACAGCTCAGAGCCTGGGGCCCGCTTCAGATTCTGTGTCTCCCTCTCTCTCTGCCCCTCCCCTGCTCACACTCTTATTCTCTCACAAAAATAAACATTAAAAAAACCTTTTTAATTAAAAAAAATCATTTAGAAATACACAAAATGCTCATATGTAAACAGCCACCAAGTGCTTCAGTTCATTCACGCATGAGGAGCCACGCCCACTCACCTGCGGGGGTGGGAGGGGGGTACAACTTTCTGCCTGGTATCAGAGAACTCTCCTTCCGTCACTTCACAGTAACACATAAACTGCAACCTTTCCAACACCTACTTCCACGAGCAAACTTCAGGTCTTTGTCAAGGGAAAGTCATATTTACTGTGGTAGCTATATATTATTTATGTAGCCATTTAAAATGTATAAAATAATGCTGTTTTTCCTACATTCCTGTTTTTTTACATTTTTATTTAAATTCGTTAGTTAACACACAGTGTGATATTAGTTTCAGGTGTACAATACAGTGAGTCAACATTTCTGTACAACACTCAGTGCTCATCACATTAAGTGCACTCCTTCATCCCCATCACCTACCTCACCCATGCCTCCACCCACCTTCCCTCTGATAACCATCAGTTTGTTCTCTCTAGTTAAGAGTCTGTTTCTTGGTTTGCCTCTTTCTTTTTTTCCCTTTTTTTTTTTTTTTTTAATTGCATCCAAGTTGGTTAACCTACAGTGTAATTCCGGAATAGAATTTACTGATTCGTCACTCATATGTAACACCCAGTACTCATCCCAACAAGTGTCCTCCTTAATGTCCCTTACCCATTTAGACTACCCCCTCACCCACCTTGCCTCCAGTAACGCTCAGTTTGTTCTCTGGATTTAAGAATCTCTTATGGTTTGTTTTTATATTATTTTTGCTTCCCTTCCCTTATGTTCATCTGTCTTGTATCTTAAATTTCACATATGAGTGAAGTCATATGATAGTTGTCTTTCTCTGACTTACTTCACTTAGCATAATACACTCTAGGTTCCATCCATGTTGTTGCAAATGGCAAAATTCCATCCTTTTTGATTACCGAGAAATATTACACACACACACAATCTTCTTTATCTTCTTTATCCATTCATCAGTCGATGGACATTTGGGCTCTTTCCGGACTTAGGCTATTGTCAATAGCACTGCTATAAAAACTGGGGTGCATGTGCCCCTTCGAAACATCCCACCTGTAACCCTTGGATAAATACCTAGTAGTGCAATTACTGGGTCATAGGGTAGTTCTATTTTTAATTTTTTGAGGAACCCCCAACTGTTCTCCAGAGTGGCTGTACCAGTTTGCATTCCCACCAGCAGTGCAAAAGAGATCCTCTTTCTCTGCATCCTCACCAATATCTGCTGTTTCCTGAGTTGTTCACTTTAGCCATTCTGACAGGTGTGAGGTGGTATCTCATTGTGGTTTTGATTTGTATTTCTCTGATGATGAGTGATGTTGAGCATCTTTTCATGTGTCAGCCATCTATGTGTTTTCTTTGGAAAAGTGTCTTTTGCCAATTGCTTCACTGAATTATTTTTGGGTGTTGAATTTAATCAGTTCTTTATAGATTTTGGATACTAACCCTTTATCTGATAGGTTATTTGCAGATATCTTCTCCCATTCCATCAGCTGTCTTTTAGTTTTGCTGATAGTTTCCTTCACCGTGAAGAAGCTTTTTATCTTGATGAGGTCCCAATAGTTCATTTTTCTTCTGTTTCTTTGCCTATGGAGACATGTCTAGTAAGAAGTTGCTGCGGCCAGGGTCAAAGAATTTCTTGCCTGTTATCTCTTTTAAGATTTTAATAGCTTTCTAATATTTAGTTCTTTCATCCATTTTGAGTTTATTTTTGCATATGGTGTAAGAAAGTGGTCCAGGTTCATTCTCCTGCATGTCGCTGTCCAGTTTTCCCAGCACCACTTGCTGAAGAGACTGTCTTTATTCCATTGGATACCCTTTGCCGCTTTGTCAAAGATGAGTTGGCCATACCTTTGTGGGTTCATTTCTGGCTTCTCTCTTCTGTTCAACTGATCTATGTGTCTGTTATGCCAGTACCATACTGTCTTGATGATTACAGCTTTGTAATACAGCTTAAAGACTGGAATTGTGATGCCTCCTGCTCTGGTTTTCTTTTTCAGGATTGCTTTGGCTATTCGGAGTCTTTTCTGGTTCCATACAAATTTGAGGATTATTTTTTCTAGCTCTGTGAAGAATGCTGGTGTTATTTTGATAGGTATTGCATTGAGTATGTAGAGTGCTTTGGACAGTATTGACATTTTAACAATATATGTTCTTCCTATCCAGGAGCATGGAATGTTTTTCCTTTTTTTTTTTTTTTTTGAAATCTTCAATTTCTTTTATTAACTTTCTATAGTTTTCAGTGTACAGATCTTATACCTCTCTGATTAGGTTTATTCCTAGGTATTATGGGTTTTGGTGCAATTGTAAACGGGATCAATTCCTTGATTTCTCTTTCTGCTACTTCATTACTGGTGTATAGAAATGCAACCAACTTCTATACACTGATTTCATAACCTGTGACTGAATCCTGTGCTGAATTCATGGATCAGTTCTAGCAGTTTGGGGTGGATCTTTTATTTTTCACATAGAGTATCATGTTGTCTTCGAAAAGTGCAAGTTTGACTTCCTTCTTGCTGACTTGGATGCCTTTTTTTTGTGTGTTGTCTGATTACTGAGGTTAGGACTTCCAACACTATGTTGAATAACAGTGGTGAGAGGGGAAATCCTTGTTTTCCTGACCTTAGGGGGAAAGCTATTTCCCCATTGAGGATGATGTTAGCAGTGGGTTTTTCATATATGGCTTTTATGATCTTGAGGTACTACATTCCTGTTTCTTTAATGTATTGCTTACAGTTGTTTTAGGTTTATTTACTTATTTTGAAAGAGCAAGTGAGGGAGGGACAGAGAGAGAGGCGGAGAAAGAACTTCAAGAAGGCTCCACACTATGCACAGACCCCTACATGGGGCTGGATCTCATTACCATGAGATCATGAACTGAGCTGATAACATCAGTCAGACACTTAATCATCCAAGCCACCCAAGCAGCCCTTGCTTACAGCTTTTAAAGTATGACAGCCCTAACCCCATTTTCCCCATAAGCCCAGTACTTTTTACAGTGCAATCTTTCCTAGTGCAGTGATTTTTAGGAAGGCATATGTCATGTTGTAGCAGAAATGACTACACCTCTAAATCACAGGCTCTGAGGAAAAGACTGCACAACACGTTTTGAAGGTAGACCAGTTGACTCCCTTAGATTGTTACACCACAGGTTAACTATTAACATATAGTCGGTGTTTTTATCATCCCTTCAGGTATAAACACAGGAATTATCCCTGGAACTTCTCACAAATTTAGTTTCTGTAAGCTGGTTTTATGAAATTAGGGATAAAAGAAACCCTCCGTTCTCCAGGTCATGTATTTATACATGTATGTGCTAAGGTTTGTAAACATAACTAAGTGATGCTGTTCTCTGTACTATTTCAGGGCAACAGATCAGAATTTGGGTGCAGATTATGACAATCAAATCCAATGAGGCCCATTTCCTACCTAGGTATACAATACAACTGACATGAAAGGGAAATCACTAAAAAACAGTATATAATCTTCACTATCTAAAAAATTAGCCAAATTTTGACTAATTTTTTTGTAAAAGCAACTCACAAATAGATATTTTTATATGTTTGCCCTTTCCTGTAAAGCACATTCTTTTAGGTAAATAGAAAAGTTTAGGAGTGCCTCAATGGCTCAGTTGGGTAAATAGCCAAATCTTGATTTTGGCTCAGATCATGATCTTACGGTTCATGAAATGAAGCCCTGCATGGGGCTCACACTGACAGCACAGAGTCTGCTTAGGATTCTCTCTCCCTCTCTCTCTCTGCCCCTCCCCCACTTTTTCTCCCCCCCCCCCCCCCCGCTCTCTCTCTCAAAATACATAAACATTAAGAAAAAGCTTATTTTGTGTCTCCTGCCAAGCTCTCAAAGTTGGAAATAAGTTAAAATACATATATGCCTACATATATATCATTTAGCAAATATATGCACAGAGAGTACATTATATATAAATATAAGCAAACCATAGGTAATTTCTATTAAACTTCCTGTGTTTTCATTATTACATTCTTATCAATTACATAACATGTAATGAAGTTTTGAGAAAATAAACTTCCTCAGAGAATTTATGAAATTTCTTTTTGTTATGTGGTTTATCATAAAATAAAAATGATCTCTTCAATAAAGGTAAATTTCATCCCGGATACTACTTAGCTGTTCATTTTTTTTTAAATTTTTTTTAATCTTTATTTTTGAGAGAGAGAGAGAGAGAGAGAGAGAGAGAGGGAGGGAGGGAGGGAGGGAGGGAGAGAGAATGTGAGCAGGGGAGGGGCAGAGACAGAGGGAGACACAGAATCCGAAGCAGTCTCCAGGCTCCGAGCTGTCAGCACAAACCCTAACCCGACGCTCAAACTCATGAACCACGAGGTCATGACCTGAGGCAAAGTCGGATGCTCAACCAACTGAGCCACCCAGGCGCCCCTTAACTGTTCATACTATTTGGGGCATTTATATGTTGTTTTGTGTTTTTCTGAAAACTATTTTATAAGAATTACTAATTTAACATATTAGAGTTTATTGTCCCTTTGAAAGATATTATGACAAATCATTTACCATTATCCACCCAAAGGATTAAAAAAGGTCTCTCATTCCATACATTTTGTCGACTCCCCAAACCTTAACTTCTGTGATAAAATTTTAGTGAACCAAAAGCAAATAAAATTCAAGCCAGAAAACTGATAAAGACTATAATTACATTCAATTGAGCTAACATTAGGTATTACCACACGTCAGACACTATGCTGGAATCAAAAAACACAAAGGTAAAATGGAATGGACCCCACTCTCAACTCATTATTCAGTGAAGGTAGAAGTGGCAATTACAAGGCAAAATAAACAGTAGTTAATACAGCATTTGGGAAACCAACCTCTAAAACTACAACCTATTAAAAGTTGTTTTCAGGGGGCACCTGAGTGGCTCAGTTAGCTGAGCGTCCAAATTCAACTCACGTCATGATCTCGCGGTTTGTGGGTTTGAGCCTCGCTGTGGGCTGGCTGCTGTCAGAGTGAAGCCCTGTTCAGATCCTCTGTCCCCCTTTCTCTCTACCCCTCCTCCACTGGTGCTCTCTCTTCTCTCAAAAATAAGTTGTTGTTGTTTTTTTTTTAAGATTTCAGTTATATTCCTAGTGGCACTGACAGTCTCCCAAAATTAAATATAAATGACTGGAAGCATCAGAGATTTACTTGTAATAAAAATGCCATCTATGAAACAACTTAAAAACATCAAACCCCTACCTTTGGGTCAAAGTTGACACTGAGAAGACCAGTTATGGCACTGAATTTAACCAAGGGTTGATTCAAATTGAATTCACAGATTTCATCAACATTACTTTTCCATTCATCATAGATAGAAATTTCAAATTGGTCTAGCAAAGTTGTCATTTCAGTATACTTCTGATAAACTAGGGCATCATCAGGACTTTCCAAGAATCTGTAGGAATACGATTTTTCTACATATTAGATTTCAGCTTGACTACTTGACAGTAAAATATAAAATAGAAGTATGATAAAATGTACTATAAAAACAGGAATAGAAACAATAGATGCCAAATAATGGTTATGAATTGTCTTTGCCTTAAAAGACAGTTATCAAATTAATGGAACTCCCAAGATGTAACTGAATGTCAACAGCAGAAAGTTACCAATTCCTACAAAGAAAAGAGGCAGGTACAGAAAATCTGCAAAATAAAAGGAGTGCTAGTTGCTGAAGAAAAGTAACAAAAAGCTACCAACGTATTGTCAGTGAAAACGAAAAGTGAAAAGGAATTATGTATGGACCTAAAGAGATGAAGTTTTAAGAGCCCCATTGAATGTATTTTAAAATCATGAGGATGAATCCTTCTCAACGAACTGAGCCAAGTAAGAGTTAAATATAAGGGCAAAGACTCTGTAAGTGCTAAAATGAACAGCTCGCTGACCTCCATAAAAATTGCTTGTCTCATTAGGATGGTTTTACCATGAAATAAGCCTAATAACTTACAAATACCGGAGAGATGCAAAATTGGACCAAAATGTTTGAAGTCGTTCAAGGACCTCTTTAGCCCATTTGATGTTGCCTGAGGTAAAAGGCATATTCCTGTGGAGAACTACATTTCCACGTTCAATCTGCAAATTGATATTTTGGTGAAGAGGAAGAAAGGAAATATGTAATCAGAGTGCATTCCAACCTTGTAAGCAATTGTTCATTTTGGTAGTTTTACAGTACAAATACACAAAACGTATGTGTTAAGAACTTGAATAGTAGGGTTATGGTCCTAAGCCAAGTTCATCTGCATAAAGAAACCAATTAAATAAAGGCATAAAAGGCATAGGGCCCACATCTACTCTTTAGGTATCATTAAATCAAGTCCCAACTGATGGTCATTACCCACAAAAATGATGCTGTGGATGTGCTCAACTTCACCCCCTACTTACCTGCTTCACGTGTTCATTATACAACTGCTTACACATATCCAACTCCGCGTCAAACATGAGCACTAGTGTGCTATAATGTGGGCTGAAGATTTCCATGACAACCGGTTTCTCTAGGAAATTCCCAAATACGGTCAAAAGCTGTGAAAAATCAAAGTTACAAGGTTAAGAACTGTGGGTTTTTAATACAAATACTCCATTATCCCCCCCCATTAAACCTCCGATATGACTAGAGATAAAACAAAATTCTAGAACCCTAAGAGAATCCTGAAGTACCTCCAAACTGAAAACATTTGTCCAATAAAGCAAATACTAAATGTAAAGCAATTTCCCTGCCTCAGCAGAAAATGAGAGGAGTCAGAAATTAACTACTGCCTATCAGCAGTCTCTGCTCGCAGATAACACTACTTCCGCCTGCTGGGCACCAGGAAATGTTTTAGAAGAGACTGTGCAGATATGAAAAACAGAAGTAAAACGTGTGCCTCTCTATTTGTTCTCCCCTCCTACATGTAGGCTCTTTCGATATAAGAATATCCATATGGAGGCCCTCCAGGTCACACCTTTAGTAATTATGCCAGGGGCACCTGGGTGGCTCAGCTGGTAATGCGTCCAACTCTTATTTCAGCTCAGATCATGATCTCACAGTTTTGTGAGTTCGTGGCCCTAATCGTGCTGAGCTGGCAGTGCTGAGCCTGCTGGGGATTCTGTCTCCTCCCCACTCAAGCTGTTTCTGTTTCTGTCAAAATAAATACACTTCATGATAATAATAGTCATAATAAATTATACCGAATGTACCAGTTACTGTGATTGTCCTGCGCATGGCAGCCATGTTGCCTGCCACACCACCCAGCGACCCCCGACGCGGTGGCCTCGGGCAGTAATGGTGACCTACTCCAAGGGCAACTATCCCGCAGGCAGATATCTCCTTTGACAGGAATGTCCTACCTCAAACTAATGCCTTGAACTCATCACATTCTCTCCTCCTCCGGAAAAGAATTGGGGCACAGCAGATTGAAGTCACCGTGGCAAAATTAGGAGTGAACAAAAACTATCAGCAAGGGGAGGAAACCAATAAATAGGGAGACAGAAGAAAAAGAAGTGGACTGGAACAGGATCACATCACCGGCAAGCAGGACAGTAAAGGTCCTTCAGCTCTCCTCGCTCAGTCCATGCTCCCCACCCAAATCCAAATGAACTTTCACCACCAGTTTCCACAAGGCTTAGCTATCTGAGGAGCCTGACCTTGGATCTCCACTAGCCTCCTGCCTTGTCTTCTGCCCCACGTGGATCCTCCTGTGTGCCGGAGTCAGACAGCTTTCCTTGCAAGCAAAACGATGTAATTAAAATGCACACTGTCACATAAGATGTGTTTAAATAATGCTTGCGAGGTGCCACGTACTGTATTTTAAGGGCCTTACAATGCTGTTGTCACATCTTTCAGACAAGAAAACTGAGTCGTGGAGAGGGAATCATTTCCCCAAATTCTCACAGCTGGTGGCAGGGCTGCTGTTGGACACTGGGCAGTCTGGCACCAGGGCCGGGGCTTCCCGGTGCAGGCCCTAAACAACCAAGGGGTCATTTAAAATTATTTTGTTACTTGCTTACTCTGTGTGGGTTTCATCAAATGTCGGTTACTAGACCTGTTATATAGATATTTCTTTAAAAGAAGATACCTCCTCAAAGTCAGTAAACACCATCAAGATGGCAGAAAACCATACACCAACGTCTATGCCTTCTTAAAGTGTCCCTTAAAATTTATTTTCTTTACGGGCATCTGGGTGGCTCAGTGGGTAAGCGTCCAACTTTGGCTCAGGTCATGATCTCACAGTGGGTGAGCTCGAGCCCCGCATCGGGCTCTGTGCTCACAGCTCAGAGCCTGGAGCCTGGTTCAGATTCTGTGTCTCCCTCTCTCTCTGCTCCTCCCTCACTCATGCTCTGTCTCTGTCTCAAAAATAAACAAAACATTTAAAAAACTATTTTTGTTTTCTTTAAACAACAACTGTTGGTGAGGATGTGGAGGAAAAAAAAAAAAAAAGCAATGGTGATGCACCGTTGGTGGGAATGCAAACTGGTGCAGCCACTGTGGAAAACAGTATGGAGGTTCCTCACAAAATTAAAAATAGAATTACCATATGATCCAGTAATTGCACTACTGGGTATTTACCCAAATACAAAACACTAATTTGAAAAGATATATACACCGCTGTGTTACTGTAGCATTATTTACAAAAGCAAAATATGGAAGCAACCCAAGTGTCTATCAATAAATGAATGGGTAGAAAAGACGTGGTATATGTACAACAGAATATGAGCCATAAAAAAAGAATAAAATCTTGCCACTTGTAATAGCATAGATGGATCTAGAGGGCATAATGCTAAGTGAGAGAAATCACTCAGAAGAAGACAAATAACCTATGATATCATGTATGTGAAATTTAACGAAGAAAAAAAAGACGAGAAGAAGACTCAAAAACAGAGAACTGGTGGTTAGCAGAGGGGATGTGGGATGGATGATGGATGAAACAGGTGAGGGGTGTTAAGAGAACACATAGGATGAACATTAAGTAATGTACAGGATTGGGGTTTTTAATTGTTTTCTTTGTTTGTTTGAGAGAGAAAGGGTGTGAGCAAGCCTGAGTGGGAGAGGGGCAGACAGAGAGGGAGAATCTCAAGCAGGCTCCTGCCCAGTGCAGAGCCCGACTCAGGGCTCACTCTCACAACCAGGAGATCATGACCTGAGCGAAATAAAAAACTGGATGCTTAACCAATGGAGCTGAAGTAATGTAATGTACAGAAATGTTGAATCACTGTATTGTACACCTGAAACTAATTGAACACTGTATGTTAATTACACTGGAATTAAAGCAAAATAATGGGGGGGGGGAACCTGTTCTTTAAAAACAGCTTTCCTGTTAACATTTTCTGAATATTTACATAAACCACATTCACTGGGGGAAAAACAGCAACAACAACAACAAAAAATTGTACGAAGTAAAAAGTAGATTTAACTGTATCTTAGAGGTCAGTTTAGAGACATTAGGCTTTTTTTCCTCTGGTAATATCAATTATAACACTATAGAAACTGCTAAACATTTTTAAACCTGCTTGATTAGCAGCTACCTAGCAAAATGCAAATAAACGTTCTCCTTGCAACCACTATTTTGTTGACTTTGGATTTTGTATTAACATTCAGAAGCAAACACTGACTGAGATTGAACAAAGAAGTGCAATCCTCCGACAGCAGGGAAATGCATTGATTTCCCAACATGCTCTTTCAAACACTTACTGTACTGACCACAAGTGAAATACCAGAAGCTTCCTGACCGCATCTCATCTTGTCTACCTGATATGTTTAGTGAGACGTGACTCCAAGTGTAACAGAGAAAAGACACAGAGGCTATGGGGAGGCTGGAGAGCCAGGAAATGGTAAGAAGAAAAGTCTTAACCCTTTAGGCAGGTGCACATGACCAAGTAGCTAAAAATTACCCTCTGGGATGAGAACTGTGGTCACTGGCACCTCTTGCTTCCTTGTCATGATGGCACTGAGAGCTATTCTGTAAAGAGTAGAAAAAACACTTCCCTTCCTATCAACCTCAAACGATTAAACATGGACTCCCACTACATGTTTCGTCTCCTAAATATCCCATTTGAGATCTGTAAGATCCGCTGTAATTTTCTTCTAATTCCCACTTTCACTACGTAACATGGCTTTTCCTAAGGCTGCTGCCACCATTCAAGTACTCGCTATTTATGTTTTTTTTCCTAGCTTTTCCTCTTTCCACAATTTTTTTCATCTCTTGCCACCTGAACCATTGCACACGTCACACTTTCATCGCCTCCACTTTCACTGTCTGAGGACTCCTCTAGACACTTTCACTCTCACACTTCAGTCTACCTTCACACAGACACACTACATTTCAGAGAAACATCCCTTCACGTTTGGCTTTGTTTTGTTTTTTATTGAGTGTCGACACTTGGAGGCTTTGAACTACAGTTTCACATTAGAGGAGAACAGTGTTTGGGCCCAGTGCCCTTCCTGGTCACGTCTTTGCCAAGGGCAGGCATGAATCACGGTCTTGGGAAAAGCATCTGCAAATATTTATTCCCTGGGACCCAACAGCCAACGGTCACAGTTTATCATCCTGCACCGGTGGCAGAGATCGTTTTTTCCTCAATACGCAATCCTGTAAGTTTTGTCCTCTGCCACTTTTCTCCCTGCAGTCACCCTCAGCAGGGTGTCATTCCGTTACTCTGACGACCAGTCTACCCAACCCCAAGCAGTTATGAAGTGTTCGCTTCATAAGACACTGAAGGAAGGGATCTAAATATAACAAAAAACCTAAGATGATGTCCCACCCCTGCAGAGCTACCAGGCAGGAGCTCATATTATACGTTTCCACAGACAAGGTACAAATATGGGGAAAGTTAAAGAAAAAAATACATGACAAAAAGACAAAGTTGTTTAGAAAAAGAGAAGTGGCACACACTAGAAGAGAATCCGTATCAACCGTTGTGCTAAGAGAAGAAGAGAGACTTGAATTAGAAGAAGTAGCAGGGGCGCCTGGGTGACTCAGGTGGTTAAGCATCCAACTTTGGCTCGGGTCCTGATCTTACGGTTTGTGAGTCCAAGCCCTGCATGAGGCTCTCTGTTGGGCCAGAGCCCGCTTCAGATCCTCTGTGCCTCTCTCTCTCTCTCTGCCCTTTCCCCAGTCGCACTCTCTTTCTCTCTCAAAAATAAACAAACACTATTTTTAAAATGTTTATGTATTTACTTTTGACAGAAAGGGAGCACATGCACAAGTCAGGGGGAGAGAGAGGGGGAGGCACAGGATGCCAAGCAGGCTCCAGACTCTGAGAGGCCAGCGCAGAGCCCGACGTGGGGCTAGAACTCCCAAACTGTGAGATCATGACCTGAGTTGAAGTCACACCAACTGAGCCACCCAGATGCCCCATTTTAGGTTTTTTTTCTGCGTTTATTTATTTATTTTTGAGAGAAAGCAGGAAGGAGCAGGGAAGGGGCAGACCAAGAGGGAGAGAGAGAATATCAAACAGGTTCTGCGCTCTCAGCACAGAGCCAGACATGGGGCTTGAACTCACTAACTGTGAGATCATGACCTGAGCCAAAGTCGGACACTTAACTGACTGAGCCACCCAGGCACCCCAACATTAAAAAAAAGGCTTTAACAACAACAACAACAACAACAACAACAACAACAACAACAGGTAGGAGTCTCTGTAAAGAGAACCGTCTACATTCTTTCCTCTAGTTATTTATAAAAGCATGAAAAACAAAGTAGCTCCAGTAACAGAGAGAATGATACATTACTGGGTACCCATTACAAAAACGGTATTGAATTCTGCTATAAAAGAAAATATTTATGACTGATTGCTAAGTGAAAAAGTTTGCCGAGGGCCAGCCTATGATGTCACTTTTGTCAAAGAGATACATGTATGCATTTCTAGCCAAATAAAAAGTAGTGGTGGTATGAAATAGTAATTTCTGAGAGATGGGATCACAGGCAGCTTAATTCTACAATAACAGGCTATATATTTTGGGCAACAGCATCTCCATTTCATCTCCCAGCTCTTACAAAATGAACAACTATTTGATCCTTGTCAATTCTCCATGTTAAAATGCTTTCCCAGGCCAAGACAATTCCACCTTCACCACCAACTGACTGATCATGTGAATCTGAGGTCAAAATCGGACAGTATCTTACATGAAGTCTGTGTCCATTCTTTTGTTTTGCACTGCCATTTTCAATGAATTGTGCCCAAGATTCCCTGGGCATATTTCTCCTGAAACAGAAGGCTCAGTTCCTCTTGTGGGATGCCATCTGAATTTACATGTCACTTATGGTTCTTTTCTTTGACAAGCAAGTTTCATATATGTTCCTCTTCCTCATCTCATAAGCTGTCCTTTTGGGAGGTCTGCGACGATGTATTTCTTTTATGTAACTCAGAATACATACACAGCACACTGCATTTCGTCAGTTCTCTGTCCAACATTTTTTTGCATCTTAACATCTGAAAGTGGACTATGGTACATAATCGATGGAACCATAATTTTTTGGCACCACTTTCCTTTCTGTATACACAAAATAATGGTGTGTTTGAGAACCTATGATGTCTTATACCTCATGAAACAGAGTACCCAAAATGCTATTTGTTTCAGTCAGAGTAATGAAGTGGCCAGGTAAACCCAACACATGTAAACAACGGTAAAGAAAAAAATCTTAGATTAAGAGGTATTTCCCACTTTTCATGGAGGCTTAATTTTCAATCAGGATTTCATTGGCCATGCCAACCTCACTCTAAAGGTAACAAGAGCTACAAAACTGCATCTGAAAAAAGATCAATGCCCCAAAGTCCTGACAATGACCTTGTCCAGAGTGCACATCATTCATAAGAGCAGTACGTAAAATTTAATTCAGGGAGGTGAATGCAAACAGCATGTGACTGGTTAATAGTTTACCTGGATCCGAAAGGAATGTATTCACTAGGAAAATATTTTTTAATGATAGCTTCTTCAGAACTAACCTTGAACGCAGCTTCTAAACCATTGCAGTTAAAGAAACCTTCACAAAGAATTGTCCCAAGCCTTCGGTCAAATTCCAAAGTTTTGGACTTAAACACAACATAATCACTTTCAAATTCCTGTAAAATTCAAAGGCAAATAGTTTATTAGAAAGTATCCAACAGTGAAAATAGCAATCACTGAAGCATGACCTGCCTCCCCCCCTCTCCCTCCCTGTGACACCCTTCCCCCTCCCCTTCTCTCCCCTCCTCCTTCTCCCCATCTCTCTGAATGTTTCATAGCAGGATTCCAGGGAAGAACAAGAAAGAACTTATCTAACTGTTCAAAACGGGAGCCTTATGGGAACACTGAGCATTTAGCACTGCCAGCCTGCATTTCCACTGGCCTTTTCACCGGCGCAGACCTCGACATCAGCATTTGGACCCACGGTCTGTTGTCCTCCTCCCAATCCATTTTTTTTTTTTAATCAGTGATAAAGCAAAGCTTTTCCGAAAATAAAAAAGAACCCATCTTCATTGTAATTTCAGTATACCTATAAGTTTAAAAGAGGATGGTTTCTCATGGAGCAGAAAACCTACCCAGAAACACTATTTCTTCAGGCGAGAACAAAAATCACAGGTCTGTAAGAAAGCATCATTAGTGATACGGATGAAACACAATGCTCTTCCATTTTCCCTGTGTGTTAATATGCAGTTAACAACCCCCAGTTTCCTCCTAATAATAACCACCCACTCCCGTGATTAGAAAGAATGAAATCGTGAAAGAATAACTATCATCTGCATGGCACAGCAATTCACAGTCTTCACCGAAGAAGTTCCAGAAATTCACTAACACTTTGGGCTTTCCAGTCATGCTGCCCCTAGACCGTGTACCACCCATTTAACATCATGGGGTCCTCTGTTACCTCTATAAACAAAGCCTTATCTATTAATAACAGCAGTAATACTGATGGCTAACATTCAGTTTTCTGTTCTGAATGCTTTCCAATATTAACTCAACTTGCACAAACACCACATGATGTAGGTGATATTGTTTCCGCCTTATACGGGACAAAACAAACTCAGGGAAGTTAAATAACCTGCCCATAGTCACAGCAGAACCAGAGCGTAAATCCTGGCAACCTGACTCCAGAGCCCACATTCCAACCACAACGTTTGTAGGTTTCTACGAAGGAACACCCCGTGCTGACCCTTTAACACACCCTGACAACAGAGTGCAATGGCAACGTTCTAGGGCTCTGTGTGTCATATATCACAATGTTATATTTAGCATCTAGAGGAAGTCTCTAGGTCTGAACAAGAGATAGTCTCTTCATTCAAGATCAATGACTTTTAAAAGTAAACACAACTTCCCAACAAGTCCCAACAAGCCTAACTTATCCCTCCTTCTCAGTACAACAACAAGAAGCTTACAATTTCAGATGCTCAAGTGTTAAACAGTTAGTAGTTAGTAGCTCAAGGAGGGGAAAATGCGAATCTCGATCCCAACTATCTCTCTCTCTCTCCTAAACTGTTTTACTCATTCAACCCAAATTCAGAAGGTCAATGGCACCTCTCCCCATGAAAGTCTCACAGATAATTCAAAGTCATCTTGCACAAATCTGAATTCATCATTTTCTCTAAAAAGCAGCTCTTTTTAGACACCCGAACAGAAATTTCGGCCACCTCCTTTGCCCCCTTCTCTCTTGGTCAAGTGCTATCAATCTCTTCTCTTAACCACCTTGTGAGTACGCCGACTATGCTCCCTCTCTCCAGGCATCACTCTGGTCCAGATCACCACTACCATTCAGCTGGATTTCTGCTAAACACTTTCTTTGCCTCTGTTATTGTCTCTATGAATAATTCCTCAAAGTGCCGTCTAAATAAGCTTCCTAAAAAAAGAAATATTATGATGTCACTATTCATAATCCTCCAATTCATAATCCTTATTTTTTAAGATAAAGTCTCAAAAGTCTTACCACACTCTATAAAACCCTATGTGATCTGGACCCCCTTTCACACTAGGAACCAGCCCCACCTGCCTGGTCATACCCATCCTCTCTCTCTGAAGGATTCAATTTTCCACTAATCCCTTCCTTTTTACACACTCTTCACCTGCCTAATGTGTATTTATTTTTCAGTTCTATTTATCTTTCAGGTACTTTCTCAGTTTCCTCTCACTTCCTTTGGCAAAGGGGCCCTTCACAAACATTCTCCTAGCGCTCTGTATTTTTCAAATCCTAGCACTGAGCCCACTGGATTATTGCCTACCTGTATTCTCCCCTGGAGTCAAAACTCTGGGAGTATAATGAACAGGTTTAGTAGTCAGAGTCACAGTCCCCATACTTAATGGTGTTCTTGGCACACACGTGTTTCTCAATAAATACTTATTAAAGCATTAACAATATGCTGGAATTACTCAAGGATCATTATAAACTTTTTTTTTCCACCTTGGCAACTGCAAAATTGCCCTTATTAGTGACATGAGAAATTACTGAAGTTTTAGCTAGAGAAATGCCCTGATTTGACTTAACTCCTAAAAGGCACTCGTGCTACTGAGTGAAAAATAGACCCTAATGGAGCCAAGACAGGGCCTAAGCAGTTTCGGGGCAAAGGCAGTAATTCAGGTCAGAGATGAGATGTGGGTATAATCTCAGGGTATGTCTGGCAGAACCTGCTGTTTATCATGGGTAAAAGAGCAAGACTGTGAATGACTCCAAAGCTGTGCATCACATGTGCCATCTAATGAGATGGAGACAAGGAAGAGTAGGTTGGAGTACAGGTAAAGGAGAGGTTCAGTTTTGCAAGTTTATATTGAGATGTCTATCAAATATTTCAGCTCAGATGTTGAGTGGGCAGTTGAACATATGCTACGTGTTTGGGATTTAGAAAGACCCTTAACCATTACGTATAGTGTGCGACAGGCTTTTGGAACATGTTCTTTATGCAAATTCAAGAGGTTACTCTGTTTCTATTCTGAGAGTTTTCATCAGAAAAGGACACGGAATTTGGTAAAATGATTTTCATGCATCATTTAACATAATCATTCTTGTCTTCTTTAAAACTGTTAATATGTGGATTTTCAAATATTAAACCAGCTTTGCATCCCTAAAATAAACCTCACTTGCACATGGTATAGGTCCTTCTTCTGTGTTGCCAAATTCTGCTTACTAATACTTTGCTAAGGATTTTTAGCTCTAGATTTATGAGGGAAAATAGTTTGTACTTTTCCTTTTTTTTTTATTATCTGCTCTGGTCTGGTAATCAGGATGATAACTACTAGCTTCATAAAACAAATTAGGAAGTGTTCCCTCCTCTCGTATTTCTGTAAGAAACTGTGTAGAACTAATATTAATTCCTAAATATTTGGAAATAACTGAAGAATTCTCCAGTTAAACAGTCCGGGCCTGGATATTTCCTTTGGGGAAGTTTTTTTTATTTTTTTAAGTTTATTTATGTATTTTCAGACAGAGACAGAGGGAGAGAGGAGCAGACAGTGAGGGAGAGAATCTCAAGCAGGCTCTGCATTACCAGCGCAGAGTCTGATATGGGGCTCAAACTCACGAAACTCTAAGATCATGAGCTGAGCCAAAACCAAGAGTTGGATGCTTAAGCAACTGAGCCACCCAGGAACCCCCCTTTTGGGAGGTTTTTAAATCACAAATCCAATTTTCTTAGTAGTTATATTATTCAAATTTTCTATTCACCACAGGGGAAAAAATGTCAACCACATGTGGTGATGGATGTTAACTAAACCTACTGTGATCATCATTTCTCAATCTATGCTCATGTCAAACTCATGTTGCACAACTAAAACTAATTAATCAATGTTATACGTCAAATGTATCTCACTTTAAAATTTGTTTCTGGGGCGCCTGGGTGGCCCAGGTGCTTAAGCATCCAACTTCAGCTCAGGTCATGATCTTGTGGTTCTTGAGTTAGAATCCCACATCAGGCTCCCTGCTGTCAGTACAGAGCCCATTTCTCATCCTCTGCCCTCCCTTCTCTGCCCTTCTCCCACTCGCACACTCGCTCTCAAAAATAAACATTAAAAAAAAATTTTAATGGCACAAAAACAGACACTCAGATCGATAGAACAGAATAGAGAGCCCAGAAATGGACCCACAAACATATGGCCAACTCATCTTTGACAAAGCAGGAAAGAATATCCAATGGAATAAAGACAGTCTCCTCAGCAAGTGGTGCTGGGAAAACTGGACAGCGACATGCAGAAGAATGAACCTGGACCACTTTCTTACACCATACACAAAAATAAACTCAAAATGGATGAAAGTCCTAAATGTAAGACAGGAAACCATCAAAACCCTTGAGAAGAAAGCAGGCAAAAACCTCTCTGATCATGGCTGCAGCAACTTCTTACTCAACAGGTCTCTGGGGGCAAGGGAAACAAAAGAAAAAATGAACTACTGGGACCTCATCAAAATAAAAAGCTTCTGCAAAGTGAAGGAAACAATCAGCAAAATGAAAAGGCAACCGGTTGAATGGGAGAAGATATTTGCAAATGACATATCAAATAAAGGCTTAGTATCCAAAATCTAGAAAGAACTTACCAAATTCAGCACCCAAAAAACAAAGAATCCAGTGAAGAAATGGGCAAAAGACAGGAATAGACACTTCTCCAAAGAAGACGTCCAGATGGCCGACACAAAAAAAATGCTCAACATCACTCATCAGGGAAATACAAATCAAAACCACGATGAGATACCACCTTACACCTGTCAGAATGGCTCACATTAACAACTCAGGCAACGAAAGATGTTGGCGAGGATGTGGAGAAAGAGGATCTTTTTTGCATTGCTGGTGGGAATGCAAGCTGGTGCAGCCACTCTGGAGAACACTATGGAGGTTCTTCAAAAAATTAAAAATAGAACTACCCTACGACCCAGCAATTGCACTAGGTATTTATTCAAGGGATACACGTGTGCTGTTTCAAAAGGACACATGCACCCCAATGTTTATAGCAGCACTATCAACAATAGCCAAAGTATGGAAAGAGCCCATCGATGTCCATCGATGGATGAATGGATAAAGAAGATGTGGTGTATATATATATATATACAATGGAGTATTACTCGGCAATCAAAAAGAATGAAATCTTGCCATTTGCAACTATGTGGATGGAACTGGAGGGTATTATGCTGAGTGAAATTAGTCAGAGAAAAACAAATGTCATATGACTTCACTCATATGAGGACTTTAAGACACAGAACAGATGAACATAAGGGAAGGGAAGCAAACATAATATAAAAACAGGGAGGGGAAAAAACATAAGAAACTTAAATATGGAGAAAAGAGGGTGACTAGAGGGTTGTGGGAGGGCGGATGGGCTAACTGGGCAAGGGGCATTAAGGAATCTATTCCTGAAATCATTGTTGCACTATATGCTAACTCATTTGGATGTAAATTTAAAAAATAAAATAAAAATTTTAATTTATCTATTTCTCATTGGATGAGCTGTGATAGTTCTGGTATTTGAGGAATCGGTCCATTTCTTCTGGGTGTCAAATTGATGTGTGCAGAGGTGGTTTTTTGTTGCAATATTCCCTATTATTCTTTTGATGTCTGCAGAGAATGTAGTGGTAGCCCATTTTATCCCTGATACTGGTAATTTGCTTTTTCACTTTGTCTTTTCAAAGAATTAACTCTTAGTTTCATTGATTTTTCTCTATTTTTTAAATTTCATAGATCCGTTCTCTTTACTGTTTCCTTCTTTCTAGTTGCTTTGTATCTACTTTGCTCTTTTTTCTAGGTTTTTTGTTTGTTTGTTTTTTTCCTCTAGGCTCTTAAAGTGAAAACCTCAACTACTGTTTTGAGACTTTTTTAATCTATACATTCTGAGTGCTGTTACTGTCTCTCTCAGAACTGCTTTGGCTGTTCCCACAAATTTTGATAGGTTCCATTTTCAGTTTCATTAAGTCCTCTATATTTTATTTCCCTTGACACTGTTCTTTGATTCATGGAATATTTAAAGATGTGCTTCTCAGTTTCCAATGTTGAAATATTCCTGTAAGGGGCGCCTGGGTGGCTCAGTCGGTTAAGAGTCCGACTCTTGGTTTCGGCTCAGGTCATGATCTCACAGTGTGTGAGTTCAAGCCCCGCATCAGGCTCCATGCTGACAACACAGAGCCTGCTTGGGATTCTCTCTCTCTCCCTCTCTCTGCCCCTCCCCCACTCACTCTCTCTGTCTCTCTCTCAAAAATAAATAAAACTTAAAAAAATTAAAAAAACAAGAAAATTTCCTGTTATGTTTACATTATTGATTTCTTTTTGATGCCATTGTCAACAAAGAACATATTCTGTACAATTTCAATCTCGTACATTTGTTAAGGTTGTCTTATGGCCTAAATATGGCATATCCTGGTATATATTTCCTGAGCACTTAAAAAGAAAGTGAATTCTGCTTTTGTTGCATGGAGTGTCTTATAAACATAGATTAGATCCTCCTGGTTGATGTTAGTGAGTTCTTCCACATCCTCGCTCATTTCTGATTCACTTGTTCTTTCAATTTCTCAGAAGGGGCCAATGAGGTCTCCAACTTGGAATGTGAATTTGTCTCTTTCTTTTCGCTTCTATCAGTTTTCAACCATATATTTTGCTGCTGGCTTTTTTGGCGCATACACATTTAGGATTGCTATGTCTTCTTGGTGGACTGACCCTTTTATCAAGGGTCTACAAATCTACAATATAATTTTAATCTACAAATTTGATTATATTTGAAGCAAATTTCTGAAATAAAGCATACAGTAGGGTCATATTTTTTAGTACACTCTGGCAAGCTCTTTGTATTTGTGTATTTAGATCATTTACATTTAAGGTAATTATTGCTACATTAAGGCTTAACTGTCAATTTTTTTTTGTTTCTTTTCAGTTGTTTTCCTCCATTTCTTACTGTCTTCAGCTCTAATTATTTGAATTTTCTTAGAATTAGATTTGATGTAAATATAGTGTTTCAAATGTAACTCTCTGTATTGTTCTAGATTTTATATCTAGATACGTTTATAAATTATTACATTATGTGTCCATCAGTTATCACTGTCTAATGTCATCGTCTTTCACCAGTTAAAGTATGAAATCTTACCCTCCAGGGGCGCCTGGGTAGCTCAGTAGGTTAAGTGTCTGACCTCGATTCAGGTCATGATCTCACAGTTTGTGAGTTCGAGATCTGTGTCAGGCTCTGTGCTGACAGCTCAGAGCATGGAGCCCGCTTCACATCCTGCGTGTCTCCCTTGCTCTCTGCCTCTCACCCACTCCTGCTCTTTCTCCAAAATAAATATTAAAAAAAATTTTTTTTTTTAAATCTTACCTCCCACAACCAATGAGTCAAGGAAGAAATCACAAAGGACATCAAGGCTACCTTGAGATGAGTTCTAAGACGATGGCAGAGTAAGAGTAACCTGAGCTCACTTCCTCCCATGACACACATTTAATGTAAGTCCTTCGGAAAATGATCTAAAGATTAGCAGAAGAGATCATCCACAGCTAAAGACAAAGAAGAAGACACATTGAGAAGGGAAGAGGGGGCAGAGATGCAGTTGAGCACCAAACCCCCAGGAGAGGGACCCCCAAGTGGGAGGGATGTCACAGGTGTGAAGGTCCTCCCTGAGGAATGTTATCAAGCCACACATTAAGCACCCCAGGCCATGGGGATCTGTACCTAAAGACCTGCTCCTACAACACTTGGCTTTGAGAAGGGCTGCACTCCAGGAGAGGCAGAGGATTACAGGAAACTGAGACTGTTCTTAAAGGACCAGCACACTGTACCACTATGCCCAAGGCCTAGCACAGAGCAGCGGTTGGTCAAGCCACCTGGGTTATAAGTGAAGGAAATCTACTGACTTAATTTTAAGATGTGTGCTGAAGGGGAAGGGATCTACAAGAGCCTTCTCAGAGAAAGAAAGTGCTGGTGGGTGCCATTTTTCTTGCCCTCCTTCAATCTAGCTGGCTGGATGCTTGCCAGAGCTCGTTCTGACACTCTCCATCTGTACTGCTAGCACTCACTGTTGACCCCAGAATTCCCCTGCAGACCCACCCTGCCAAGTGGCTCCCGTCCCCGACACACCTGGCAGTCCTGGCCGGGACTGGCACTGCACGCCCCCTCCAAAGAGGCTCCTGGGGGTGGAGGGGGCATGCCCACACAAGCTTACCCTGATCTCTCAGCCAGCTATGCCAGGAGCTAATCCTACCCACCAGCCAGCCTGTAGCAGCTATAGCCAGGCCTCTCAGCTGGGCATACCAGGGGCCAGCCCTTCCCACCAGTACACTCCCAGTAGTCACAGCCAGATGCTGCAGACAGATGGGCTGGGGGGCAGCAGCACTCACCAGCACAACTACAGCAGATGCAGCCCAGGCACAACAGGAGGGTGTATACCGCCCACACAGGGGACACCACCGGACCACCTGGTGCTGGGCACTAGGGGGCACTCTACTACTGGGCTCACAGAATGCCTTCTAAATAACACCACAACCTTCAAGACCAGGAAACACAGCTGACCTACATAATACATAGAAATAAACACAATGAGAAAAAATGAGGTGACAGAGGCATATGTTCCAAACAAAAGAACAAGATAAAATCTCAAAAAACTAAGTGAAATGGAGATAAGCAATCTATCTGATAAAGAGTTCAAAGTAATGATGCTCACTAAACTTGAGAAGAGTGGATGAAATCAGTGAGAACTACAATAAAGAAAGAAAATACAACCTATCAGAACTAAAGAATACAATAAAGGAAAAATACAATAAAGGAATCAAGAGCAGATTAGAGGATGCAGAAGAATGAATCAATCATCTGGGAGACAGTGTACTGAAATGGACTCAAGCTGAAGAGCAAAAAGAAAAATGAGCATATAGTAAGGTACTTCTAAGACAACATCAAGCATAACAATATTCACCTTATAGGTGTCTCAGAAGAAAGAAAGAAAGAAAGAAAGAAAGAAAGAAAGAAAGAAAGAAAGAAGCAGAACACTTATCTGAAGAAGTAATAGCTGAAAATTCCCTTAAACTGGGGAAGGAAATGGACATCCAGGAAACAGAGAGAGCCCCAAGCAAGATGAATCCAAGGAGGTCTACATCAAGACACAAAAATTAAAATGTTAAAAATTAAAGAAAAAGTAATCTTAAAACAGGAAAAACAATTACTTCTGTACAAAGGAAACCCTAAAACACTATCAGCTAATTTTTCAACAGAAACTTTGTAGGACAGAAGGAAATGGCATGATATATTCAAAGTGCTAAAAGGAAAAAACCTACAACCAAGAATATTCAACCTAGCATGCAAAGTTATTCAGCATTGAAGGAGAGATCAAGTTTCCCAGATAGAAGAAGTTCATCACCACTAAACCAGCCTCATAAAAAATGCTAACAGAACTTCTTTAATCAGAAAAGGCAAGGCCATAAATAGAAGAAAACTATGAAAAGAAAAATTTTCACCACTAAAAGCAACAGGAGTGTACTACATCAATCACTTACAAGGCTAGTAATGAAGATTAAAACAAAAGTCAATTCCTGGATAGAGCTGGATTGTATTACACTAAGCAAAGTCAGTCAGAGAAAGACAAATACCGTGATTTCACTCATATGTGGAATTTAGGAAACAAAACAGATGAACGCATGGGAAGGGAAAGAAAGAGAGGAAAGAGAGGAAAGAGAGGAAAGAGAGAGAGAGAGAGAGAGAGAGAGAGAGACAGAGAGAGAGAAGGAAACCATAGACACCCTTAACAATAGAGAATAAGCTGAGTGTTGATGGAGGGAGGTCTGTGGGGGGTGGGCTAGATGGGTGATGAGTACTAAGGACAGCACTTGTTATGCTGAGTGTTATATGTAAGTGATCAATCACTAAATTTTACTCCTGAAACTGTATTACATTATATGTTAACTAGCTAGATTTTAAATAAAAATTTGGAGCATAAAACAAAAAAACAAGGTAATTCTATCTACAATAATTGGTTAAGGGATACACAAAATAAGATGAAAAATTTGACATCATATACATGAAACATGCAGTAGGAAATAAAAATGCAATGTTTTTAGAATGTGTTCAAACTTAACTATCACGTGTGCTACATACATAGGGTATTAAATATGAATCTCATGGTAAACACAAACCAAAAATCCATGATATACAAAAAATTTACAGAAAGGAATCCAAGCAAAACATTAAAGAAAGTCATCATCACGAGGGAGAAGAGCAAGACAATACAAAAGAAATACAAAAACAACCAAAAAAAAAAAAAAAACCCAATTAAAATGCCACTAAATACATACCTATCAATAATTACTCTAAATGTAAAAGGTCTAAATGCTCCCATCAAATACCATACAGTGAATGAATGGAAAACAAAATATGACTCAACTATATGCTGCTTACAAGAGACACACTTCAAGGGCGCCTGGGTGGCTCAGTTGGTTAAGCATCCAACTTCGGCTCAGGTGATGATCTCGCAGTTTGTGAGTTCCAGCCCCGCGTCGGGCTCTGTACTGACAGCTCAGAGCCTAGAGTCTGTTTCAGATTCTGTGTCTCCTTCTGTCTCTGCCCCTTTCCCACTTGTGCTCTATCTCTATCAAAAATAAACGTTAAAAAAAAAAAAAAAGACACACTTCAAACCTAAAGATACATACAAACTACAAGTGAAGGGATGGAAAAAATATTCCATTCAAATGGAAGTTAAAAAAAAAAAAAGCTGAGGGTAGCGATACTTACGGTAGACAAAAGAGGGTTTAGAACAGTGACTGCAGGAGCAAGGGGGTGGCTCAGCCAGTTAAGCATCTGACTCTTGCTTCTGGTTCAAGTCATGATCTCACAGTTTGTGAGCTCGAGCCCGAAGTTGGGCTCATGCCAACAGCATGGAGCCTGCCTGGGATTCTCTCTCTCCTCTCTCTGCCTCTCCCCCTGCTCACATGCGCACACTCTCTCTCTCTCTCTCTCTCTCTCTCTCTCAAAAGAAACTTAAAAAAAAAATTGACTGCAAAAAGAGACAAAGAGCATTACATAATGATAAAGGGATCAATCCAATCTGAGGCTATAACAATTTTAAATATCTATGCACCTAAATATATGTTTAATAAGGGGTGCCTGGTTGCCTCAGTTCATTAAATGTTAGACTTCAGCTCAGGTCATGATCTTGCAGTTCATGGGTTTGAGCCCTGCGGGTCAGGCTCTGTGCTGACAGCTCAGAGCCTGGAGCCTGCTTTGGATTCTGTGTCTCCCTCTCTCTCTGTCCCACCCCTGCCCATGCTCACGCTCTCTCAAAAATGTGTGTATATCAAAAAAAATTAAAAATACATATATTGACATGTAAAGCAAATATTGACATAAAGGGAGAAATTGACATTAACACATTAATAGTAGGAGACTTTAACATTCTGCTTACATCAGTGGATAGGTCATCCGGACAAAATCAGTAAAGAAAGAGTGGCTTTTAACAACACAGTAGGCCAGATGGGCCTAAAAGATATATACAGAACACTCCATCCAAATACAGCTGAATACACATTCTTTTCAAGTACACACACAATATTCTCCAGGATGGGTCATTTTAAGACACACAGCAAGTCTTGATAAATATAAGAAGACTGAAATCCTATCAAGCATCTTATTGACCACAACAGGATGAAACTAAAAATTACAAGAAAAACTGTAAAATACAAACACATGGAGACAAAACATGGTACTAAACTACCAGTTGGTCAATAAAGAAATCAAGGAGGACATCAAAAAATATCTGGAGACAAAAACAATAACAAAAAAAGGTGGACACACAATGCTTCAAGATCTTTGAGACAAAGTTAAAGCAGTTCTAAGAGGGAAATAGATAGTGATACAGGCTTTCCTCAAGAAATAAGAAAAATCTCAAAAAATCTAACCTTATACCTAAAGGAACTAAAAAAACCCAACAAAGCCTAAAGTTAGAAGGAAATAATAAAGATCAGAGAGGAAATAAAGACTAAAAAAAAAAGAGAGAGAGAGAGAGAGAGAGAGAGATCAAATCAATGAATCTAAGAGCTGGTTCTTTAAAACAATAAAACGAGAAACCTTTAGCCAGTCTCAACAAGGGAAAAAGAGAACTCAAAATCAGAAATAAAAGAGGAAAACAGGGGCACCTGGGTGGTTCAGTCAGTTAAGCGTCCGACTTTGATTCAGGTCATGATCTCACTGGTCATGTGTTCAAGCCCTGCCTGGGGCTCTGTGCTGACAGCTCAGAGCCTGGAGCCTGTTTCAGGTTCTGTGTCTCCCTCTCCCTCTGCCTTTCCCCTGCTCATGCTTGCACACTCTCTCTCTCTCTTTCTCCCTCTCTCTCTCAAAAATAAACATTAAAAAAATTAGAAAAAAAAAAATTTTTAAAGAGGAAAACAGTAACACAAACAACAACACAACAAACTCCAAAGAAATAGAAAGGATTAGAAGAGACTACTATGAAAAATAATACCCCAGCAAAGCAGACAACCTGGAAGAAATGGAAAAATTTCTAGGAACATGCAATCTTCTGACACTCAATCAGGAAGAAATATAAAATATGAACAGACCAATTACCAGTGAGAAAAATGCATCAGTAACCAAAAAACTCTCAAACAAAAGTCCAGGACCAGATGACTTCACAGGTGAATTCTACCAAACACTTAAAGAGAGTTAATACCTATCCTTTTCTAACTATTCCAAAAAAAATCTGAGAGGAAGAAGTACTTTCCAATTTATCCTATGATGTCAGCATACTGATACCAAAACCAGACAAAGGCACTACAAAGAAAGAAAATTACCAATCAATATCCTTGATGAACATAGATGCAAAAATTCTTGACAAAATATTAGCAAATCAATTTCAACAATATATAGAAAAGATCATTCATCATGACCAAAAATACATTAACAAAATGAAAGATAAAAATCACATTATCATCTCAACAGATGCAGAAAAAGCATCTAGCATAACTCAACATCCATTCATGATGAAAACTCAACAAAGTAGAGTTAGAGGGAACACACCTCATGATAATAAAGGTCATCTATGACAAACCTGCAGCTAACATCATTCTCAAAGGCAAAAAGATGAAAGCTTTTCTTCTAAGATCAGGAATCAGACAATTATGTCCACTCTTGCCACTTTTACACAACATAGTACTGGAAGTTCTTGTGAAAGCAATTAGATGGGAAAAATAAATCAAAGGCATCCAAATCGGAAAGAAGTAAAACTATCACTCTTCACAGATGACATGGTACCATATATAGAAAACCCTAAAGATGCCACTAAAACAAAACCTATTACAATGAATGTAATCAGTGAAGCTTCAGGATACAAATTAATACACAGAATCCTGTTGCACTTCTATACACTAAACAAACCATCAATAGGAAAAATTAAGAAAACAATTCCACTTACAAGTGGGTAAGAATAAAATATCTAGGAATAAATTTAACCAAAGACATCAAAGACCAGTACTCTGCAAACTATACAACAAAGAAAATCCTAAAACTAGACGGCTTTACTGGTGAACACTAGCCAACATTTAAAGAAGAATTAACCCCAATCCTTCTTAAACTCTTCCAAAAGACTGTAGAGGAGAGAATACCCCTAACCCATTCTATGAGGCAAATACTACCCTGACACCACAGCCACATAAAAATACTACAAGAAGGGCAAAGTGTAGACTGGTACCCCTCCTCAGTCATGATGCAAACACTCTCAACAGAAACTAGAAAACAGAATCCACCAGCTTATTAAAAGGATTATACACTATAACCAACTAAATTTCTTCTTGGAATGCAAGGATGGCATGAGACAATCACTGTAGTTCACCAAAGCAATAAAATCAAAGGAAAAAAAAACCCTACATAATCATCTCAACTGATGCATAAAAAACATGACAAAATTCAATTCCCTTTTAGGATAAAAACACTAAATAAAGAATGAAAGGAAAGTTCCTCAACTTGATAAAGGTCATCTATCAAAACTGCCAAGATAACAGCATATTCAATGCTCAAAGACTAAAATCTTATCCCCTAAGATCAAAAACAGGACAGGATGACCAATTTCACTCCTATTCAACATAGCATTAGAAACACTAGCCAGAACAATTATGTAAGAAAACAAATTTAAAGTATTCAAACTGGAAAGAAGTAAAATTATCTCATAACACATACAAGGATTTTTTATGTAGAAAACCCTAAAGATTTTATGCCCCTCCTCCAAAAAAAAAAAAAAAAGGCTATTAGCAGTAATATATTCAAAGTCACAGGATACAAAATCAATATGCACAAGTCAGTTGCAGTTCCATACCGATGGTGATGAACAATAAAGGTGGACCCTGACAAATATACAAAAATTAACTCAAAGTGGATCAAAGACCTAAATATAAGAGTTCAAGTATAAATCTCTTAGAAGAAAATACTGGAGAAATTCTTCATGACATTCATTTAGCAATCATCTCTTGGATAGGACATCAAAGGCACAAACAACAAAAGAAAAAAATGGATAAATCTGACTTCATCAAAATTCAAAAACTTTTTTGCATCAAAAAACAGTATCAAAAAAGTGTAAAGACAGAATGGGAGAAACTACTTGCAAGTCTTATATCTGATGAGGGATTAATGTCAAAAATATAGAAAATAACCTCCAAGTGAACTGAAAAAATGGGCACTAGACTAGAATAGGTATTTCTTCACAGATAAAAAAATGGCCAATAGGCACATAAAAATCATGACCAACACACTAGTTATTAGAGAAATGCAAATTAAACCACAATGAGATGTCACTTCACAGCCATTAGGATGGCTATGAAAAGAAAGAAAAAAAGAAAGGAAGGAAGGAAGGAAGGAAGGAAGAAAGAAAGAGAGAGAGAGAACAAGTGTTTGTGAGGACATGGTGGCACCGGAATTCTTCTGCATCACTGGTGGGAGGGCAAAACTGTTCAACCACTATGCAGAACAGCTCAGAAATTCCTCAGAAAATTAAATATAAAAAAACAGGGGCACCTGGGTGCCTCAGTTGGTTAAGCGTCCAACTTCGGCTGAGGTCATGATCTCACAGCTCATGGGTTCAAGCCCCATGTCGGGCTCTGTGCTGACAGCTCAGAGCCTGGAGCCTGCTTCGGGTTCCATGTCTCCCTCTCTCTCTGCCCCTCCCCTGCTCGCACTGTGTCTCTCTCTCTCTCAAAAGCATTAATTTTTTAATGTTCTCTCTCAAACATTAATATTTTTTTAAAATAATGATAAATAAATAAATTACCACCACACGACAAAGCATTTCAAATCATAGTTATACCCCAAAGAATTGAAAGGACTCAGATACTTGTATACCATTGTTTACAGCACCATTATTCACAAGAGCCACAAGTTAGAAACAACCCAAGTATCTATCAACAAGTGAATAAATTTCAGCATTTACATATATTATTTAGCCTTAAAAAATCAAATTGTGACACATAAGACATTTTATCATTCCACCAACATTTATTGAGATACCTAAATTTATTGAGATACCTAAAATAAATTCATACAGAGAAAAAGCAGATGAGAGGTTACCAGAAACTGAGAGGAAGGGGCAGAAGAGAGTTATCACTTAATAGGTGCAGAGTTTTTGTTTGAGATTTAAAAAAGTTCTGCAGGGTGTCTGGGTGGCTCAGTCAGTTAAGCGTCCTTCTCTTGATCTCAGCTCAGGTCCTCATATCACGGTTCCTGAGATAGAGCCCCATGGGATTCTCTTTGGCTGCCCCTCTCCCACTCTTGTGCACACTGTCTCTCAAAACAAACTTAAAAAAAAAGTTCTGCAAGTGGATAGCAGTGATGATTGTACAACACTGTCAATATACTCAATGCCATTTAATTGTACAGTTAAAAATGGACACAAAAGGGACACCTGGATGGCTCAGTTGGTTCATAGTCTGACTTCAGCTCAGTTCATCATCCCCTGGTTTGAGGGTTCAAGCCCCGCGTAGGGCTCGATACTATCAGCACACAGCCTGCTTTGGATTCTCTATCTGCCTCTCTCTCTGCCCCTCCCTGCACCAGTGCTCTCTAAAACATTTTTTTTTTGTAATGGACACAAAAATTGTAACGTAGAACACATTTTACCACAATTTTTAATTTTTTTTTAAATTTTTTTTAATGTTTATTTTTGAGAAAGAGAATGAGCAGGGGAGGGGGAGAGAGAGAGAGAGAGAGAGAGAGAGAGAGAGAGAGAGAGAGAGAGAATCCAAAACAGGCTCCAGGCTCTGAGCTTTCAACACAGAGACTGACGTGGGTCTCGAACACACGAGCCACAAGATCATGGCCGGAGCCTCAGTCAGACACTTAACCAAGTGAGCCACCTGGCGCCCCTACCACAATTTTTAAATAGGCAAAAAAAGAAAAAACCTTACCTCCATTTTGATCCCTTTATACTCATCCGTTTAAAACATGATGGTCTTAAATATTTTCAGTACATATAGTTAAAAACACAGTGTTGTAATTTTTGCTTTCACTGTCAAAAATAATTTAGAAAACTCAAGGAGAGGAGGAAAGCCCATTGTATTTACACATATTTTTCCTTACCATATTCTTCCTGGGGTCCCAAGTTTCCCTCTTTCAACATTTCCTCTCTGTAACAAGAACTTCCTTTAGCTATTCTTTTAGAGTCAGTCTACTGGTACCAAATTCTCTTAGTTGTTGTTCATCAGAGATTTTGATCTCCCCTTCATTCCTGAAGGTTATTTTTCACTGGGTAGGGAATTCTGAATTAACAGTTTTTTTCTTCCAGTGCTTGAAAATGTTTGACCATTTCCTTCTGGCCTCCATGATTTCTGATTAGAAATCCTCTTTCATTCACATCATTTTTCCCCATACCAAGTTGTTTCATGCTGCTTTAGTGAATTTTTATCTTCAGTTTTCAAAAGTTTAATTACATGTCTTGGCATAGAATTCTCTGAGTTTACCCTTGGATTTATCTTTCTGCTTTATTTCCTCTTGAATCTGTAGGTTTATATCTCTTGCCAAATTAAGGAAGTTTTCAGCCATTATTTCTTTAACACCTTAAGCCTCATGGTCTTTCTCTTCTTTTTCTCCAAATCCAATGACACAAATGCTAGATCTGCTCCCTAAGGCTCTGTTCGTTTTATTGCTATGTTGTCTCTATGGCTCTATCTTCTAGTTGGTGAATGCTTCACTTCTCCATTCTGCCATTGACCCCAATCATTGTGCTTTGTATTTTATTCTGTCGTTCAGGTCTAAAATTCCCATTTTTTATTTGTTTCAAGTATGTTCCTTATTATTTGAAGCATTTTTAGCATGGCTCTTTAAAATCTGTGAGGTAACTCTAACATTTCTGTCATCTCAATGCTGCAATGTATTAGTTGTCTTTTTCATTCAGATGAGGTCTTCTTGGCTGTTGGTATAATATTTTCAATCAACTCTGGACATTTTCACATTATGAGACACTGGATGTTAAATCCTGTGTTTGCTGACTTTCCCTGATACTGCTCCAGCCTCATTATTGTCAGGTAGAGATCAACGTCCAGGTTCTCATTTGGCATCCATGAACACCTGAGTGTGGGGAGCTCTTTTCTATGGCTAGGCACTCAAGTTCCACCTGTGGTCTCCACAGAAGCCACAGCATAGGTGACTTCGTTACCGGTCGGCCATGGTCAAAGTCCCGACTCTCCAGCAGGCTTCATCTGAACTACCCCAGTGGGATAAGAATACTACTGGATGAGGAAAGAGGTCCAGGATTCCCTTGGGGTCACCATTGACTCCACAAAGAGTGAGCTCATTACTGACCAGCCAGAATTAAATCACATCTCTCTAATTGGCCAATCTCTGACACCATCCCAGTAGGGTCGGGGGGGCTGAGGTACCTGTTAGAGACTGGTTTTAAGTCTAGGCTCCCCAATCTCTGCTGACATGGATGGGAGCGAGACACAGTTTCTTCTGTGCTGGTTGACTGAACTAGAGAGATTATGGCCTGCAAGTTTTGTCTTACTATGCTGTCCCTTTCTTAAGAGAGATCAGGCTTTTACTAGGGCTTTTTATGTCTGTGCCCATTGGTGTTTCCATGTTGCGGGTGTATCCAATTCCATGCCTGGGTCATTTCAGGTAACAAGAAAAGCCCCTAACCAATCCACCTCTTTTCACCCTTCAGAGTCTTTTGTTTTATATATAGTGACCAGTGTTTTAGTCCTACTTACTAAAAGGAACAGGGAAACATATATCTATTCCATCTTCCCAGAAGCAGAAGTTCCTAAATGAATTTTTAAAGAGTGGTATCTGTTACTTTACCATTTAAAAATGAAAAGTACATCAATTCAATGGAATAATACCAAATTGTCTAAAAAGTAGCCAATACTTTTGTAGTGATAAAGACCGCCAAAATATATTAAGTGACAAAAGCAAGGTGTAAGTGATATGTAGAGAATGCGATCTGTGCAAAAACAGAATACAAAAGAATATATATATGTATAGGCTAGTGCATGAACCAGGTACCTTTGGAACATTATACAAGAAACTCATAATGGTAAATGGCTTTGGGGAGAAAAACTGGAAGGCTTAGGAAAAAGACAGCAGGGTGAGAAGAAGAGGACTACATTTTTGCACATGCTACATTTCCAGAAGGATAAAAGAGTCATGTTTTTAAATAATATGTTTTATTTTGAAAAATAAGCAGGTAAGAGATACGAAAATCCTGCAGATGGCTAATATAAAATGTATATCATTAAAATTAAAAATGCCCTATATATTAATACAAAACTTAATCATTCGGTAGACTAGAAGAGGACAAAGATTAAATAGTGACTTTTGTTTTTTTCTTAAGTTTATTTATTCTGAGAGAGAGAGAGAGAGAGAGAGAGAGTGCGAGCGAGCAGGGGAAGGGCAGAGAGGGAGGGAGTGAGGAAGAGAATCCAAAGCAGACTCTGTGCTGTCAGCACAGAGTGCAACACGGGCTCCATCTCACAATCCATGAGATCATGACCTGAGCTGAAATCAAGAGTCAGACACTTAAGTGACTGAGCCACCCAGGAGCTCCTAAATAGCAACTTTTAACATGTATTTTGGATTCTGGCATGACGACAGTCTAGGTACCTGAAGCAACCTTCCCAGTAAGAACTAGGCAGAAAAAGTAAACAGACACAGCACCCTGGATCACTCCACCTCAGAGCACGGGTTTTCAGAGAGGATCCTGCAATGATGAACTTATTCCCTTTATTTCAATGAAGAGACAACAAGGGAGATAAATATTCAAGAGTCGGGAGCGGCACCACAGAGAGAGATTGCTGGGCATGAGGTTCAGAGTTCAGAACTAGAATCTGTTCCCCTCCCTGGGGACAGCACAATCTCAGATAATTTACTTGATCTCATCTGCCTGGGTGTCACTCTCAGGATTATTAAGCAGGAATATGTGAAGATTTGGCACAATTCCTGGCACCCCGCAATTGCTCAGTAAATATTAACGGACTCTGATGAACAGAGACTTAGTGGAACCAAGAGATTACTCTCACGAATAGCCATCACCCTTGCTTAGTTATCTGGGGAATTTTATTTAATCAAGTAACACCTCAAAATGTCTGCCATGCAAAGATGCCGAGCCTCAAGTCACCTGACTAGCTGTTAAATACAAACAATTAATAAAGCAAATCTCTTAGAAAGTCTGTTATCTTAATACAATATTGTTGTGTCTCTATTCATTAATATCAAACTTCCTGACAGACTAGAACACAATGAATCCAACCACTAAAAAGAAAGGATAATTATGTAATGTGGCAGAGGTGCTAATTATCATCACCATGACAATCACATTACAATATATAAATGTATGATTCCCATGTTGTGCACCTTAAATCTGTACCATGTTATATGTCAAATACATTTTAATTAAAAAATAAATAATGCAAGTCTTTCCCCACAATCGTATCAATCTCAAAATTCCATAGGAAGAAGCCAAAGAAAATACCTAAAGTGACCCTTTCTATTCAAAAATAGTTGATAAACCCAAGAACATTTTCATGGATACAACTGAGAAAATCCCCATGTTCTGTAAATCAACCACAGTGGCACACCTCTTCGGCCACACCAGGGACGGCTCAAAGCCTGATTATAGGCTTGAGATTGATTAAAAGAAATAAACACTAGCATATCCCAAAGCAAATTACCAGCAACTATTTCTTTAGTTTACTGAAACATGCTTAAACCAGTACCACACCAGACTCACGATACACTCGACTGTCACGTTAGCACTAGTGCGTATTCACTGGGAACCAGGGAACAGGTGAAGTGTATGCAGTGGGAGAAGAAGGGCACCTGGGTGGGCATGTGGACACATCTGTGTGAATATACTAGGTTGGAAGCAATTTGAGAAAATGTGTCGTAAAAATTACCAACTGAATTCATCATAAAAATCAATACGTTAAATTCAGCTAAAAAAGCACCAAATGAAAACCTCATTAAGCAAAAAATACATAATCAATGCAATATTCTGAGGCAACCCTGAACCAGGATACATTCAAAAAAAGCAAAGCTCTTCTTCAACATAAGCACAGCAATAAATCAACTTATAGTTATGACTATTTTAAGGAATGACCAAAGTCAAGGAGCTTCTTAGTCTAAGGCAAGATAACCAGACAGGATGATGAAGGAGACTCTGAGGGCAGGTGACTGAGGTCTCCAGCTCAGACATGGAAGGCAGAAGTAAGCCTTCCCCATGTTACTTGAGAAACAAATGGGGCCTCAAAATACTGAATACCAAAACACAAACGCGAAGCAAATAGATGTGTCAATAGCAAAAGAGTTTTCTATTCCTCCATGTTTGTGACTATGCAAGACTTTGTGAAGACAGAAGGGTAAAGTCAGGACCTATGGCATCGCCAAGGCAATGACATCAGCTAAACCTAGGCTCGTCCTCCAACCCCAGCACTCTGAAACCTTGCTGGGTTTTCTCATCGTGAGGAAATCCAGGCTTCGCTAGGCAGTGCGCCTGAGGATCCCGTACACGCTGGGTCTCACACTTCTCTGCCAAGATGCTCAGGAGAACTAGGCCAAGGCCCTGCTGAGAGTTCTATTCCATCCAGATTACTGAATGCCCGCCAAGAGATAGACATCTTACGAGACTCTGAAAAGTCTCAGGCCATGAGTCACCACAGCTGCGGGTTCCTCCTGCTTCTCCACAAAACAGCAGGATGCACAATTGCTATGGTCTCTCACCATTACTTCTGCTTCATCAAAAGCTGACTACAGTTCAGAAGGTTTGTTGATCTTGTCCTTAACGAGGCTGACATACTGTGCTTGGACATTTCAAAGAATCGATTATTTGACCAAATATAAACACATTAGTGAATAAATTCACATTCTGTATAAAACAACAAAGGTAACAGTTGGGGTTTTTTGTTGTTGCTTTGCTTTGTTTTGGGGTTTTTTTTGTTTGCTTTTTTTGGTACCCGGACTTCTCTGTTGCTGGCCAACAACTGAAATTAGGTTATTTTTATCCTAGAGCTGCAGGGATGCTCACAGTAACTCCCTGGCTACCAACATGCTAGGAGTGGCAGAAAATAGAAGCAGCTGAAGTCTGCTAAGTTTCCCCTTATTTCCTTGAGACTGAAATTCTGCAACTATAAATAGTACTAAAGAATAACAATAAAAAATACAAGAGATGATATATATGTTAATCACCTATGTAGTCAATGAACTGAAAATAAATGTTCAAATAGACCAAAAAATTACCCACTGATTCAGGAAAAGGCTAAAATAAAACACACAAGTTACAGAGACATCAGATAGTCATACAGAAAATGAGCTAACGTGGAAAGTTCCTTTTTAGTACACAAAAGCAAGAAACACATCCACAGTGACTCCACTGTAACATTAGAAACAGTTCTAAATGTTCTAACTTCTACATGCAAAGGCCCAAGTTCCAGTCCCTGATCTACCATTAAGGAGGTAAGAGACTTGGGGCAAGTCTTTTACCCTCTTTCATCCTAGAGAGATGGTACCAGACGATACCTATTACCAATGTGACCTTTCATCATTTCTAGCTTTGAAATTACAGGGTTCTATGAAATGAAAATCCAAAGGTACAGCATTACCATATTACTGTAATCAGATGGGTCGTAAGTGCTCTGTTTAAAAACTTCACAGAGTTCCATGAATTCTTCTGTCATCTCGTGTATTTGTCCATTTAAAATCGCTCCTTTGGTACCACCAAATTCAAGTCTTTCCAGCTTCTCAAATTCCAATACGGTGACAAATATATCCTTTGAAAAAACATGGTACAATAAAGATCTTCCCACCATGATGAGCAGGACAAGAACGTTTGAAAGTTGCAAAGAAAAAACGCTCTCAAACATTCAAAATTGGCGAGTTAATGGACACTTATGTGACAGAAAATATAAATTATTAATTGAAGAAAGTTACTGCCTATATTTAAAAAAAATTTTTAATGTTTATTTTTGAGAGAGAGAGAGAGAGCAGGGGAGGGGTAGAGACAGAGGGAAATAGCATCCTAAACAGGCTCCAGGCTCTGAGCTGTCAGCACAGAGCCTGACACGGGGGCTCAAACCCACAGACCGTGAGATCATGACCTGAGCCGAAGTCGGACGCTCAACCGAGCCACCTAGGCGCCCCTCATGACTGCCTATTTTTAAAATCATACTCCCATTTTCACATTTTGTAAGAATTTTCTAACAACTGCAGGTATTTGCCTGCAACACCTACTTTGCCAAAGCTAAATGTATGATTCCCTAATTTTGTGCCCTTCTGATTGTAAGTCAGATCCCCAGGTAATATCTAAAACTCTTTTTGGCTGCCTACACTTGGCAATGAATCACCTTCCTTAATGAAAGGGGGTATAGGACCGTTAAGGAAGGGTGACAAGTTGCCTGCAGTTAGGCATTTAGCAGTCAGACTTGCAGAAGCATTCAAGCTGATTAAGTGATGAGGATTTTCAAAACATTAAGATCTAAATTTGAATGAAATACAACAAATTTTATATTAATAAGAAAGTCCAGACTTACTCTAAAGACCTTTACAAAGAATTTAAGGCACTGCCACAGTTCCACTGTGTTTAAAAAAAAAAACAAAACCCTAGCCTTAGGGTGCCTGGGTGGCTCAACCGGTTAAGCATCTGACTTCAGTTCAGGTCATGATCTCACGGTTCTTGGGTTCAAGCCTCACGTTGGGTTCTATGGTGACAGCTCAGAGCCTGGAACCTGCTTCGGATCCTATGTCCCCTCTTTCTCTGCCCCTCCCCCACTCATGCTGTCTCTCAAAAATAAACATAAAAAAATTAAAAAATTAAAAAAACAGCCAGTTGGCTCCATCCAAATATGTGTGTCCATGTGTGTATTGTTTGTTCTTTAGATATCTGAAACACATGTATACACAGCACATATTTCCATGTTATTTTTTTATAAGTGGCTTTAATATTTTTATAGTCTATGTATACATATAATAAAAGAGAATGTGGTGTTCTAGATTATCAAATGGATTTTCCAGGTGTAGAATCCCAATGTCAAACATTAAACACAGAAAGGAAAAAAAGGATTTAGTTTACAGATTCATGATTTACAGCTGTCTTCCAAGAGCTTGCTAAGTTATAAGTGAAAGGTCACTGATACATAGCAGTTTCACTTATACTCAGTATACTAAAACAATCAAAAAAGAATTTTAAAAAAAAGAAACTAATGTAAAGCTTATATAACGATCTTAACACTGACCTTGTGAGCAATTCCTAAGAATAACTGAGAAAGAAGATCTTCCACTCTCCCATCCAAATAGAATAAACAGTCTCCTGAATAATAGAAAAAACTACAAGATTTTTTTTAACCCACCTACAGTATGAATAAATTGCAGGTCAAGAAATGAATACCTCTATTTTCATGAGACGGTCCAGAAAGTTGTCAAACCTACAAAACACCAGTTGAGACTGGAAATCCCATGGTTTTGGCTCATTTCCCATAAAATAGCTTGCCAGTTCCTTTCTATAGTTGAAAAAAGACTTTTTGAAAGTCTTGAAGATGTTAATGGCCACCTGCACTTTTTCCAAAGAGTCTTCGACTTCTCCTTTCAAAAGGTCTTCAGGTGAAAGGTAAATTATTGCCTAGGATTTAATGGAAAACAAATATGATTAGGAGTACCTGCGTGGCTCAGTCGGTTGAGTGTCTGGCTCTTGATTTCAGCTCAGGCCATGATCCGAGGGTCGTGGGATGGAGCCATGCATGGCGCATGGAGCCTGCTTAAAATGTTCCCTCTACCCCCCCTCCCCTGCATGTAAGCACACACTCTCAAAAAAATATAATAAAGTTGCTTTAAAAAGATTATTTTTTAAAATATGCTTTATTTCTTAGTGAAAACACCGGTTTCAATTAATCATTAAAAAAAAAATTCCCCATCATTTTTAAATGATAAATGTCTACAATTGGGCCAGCAATGTTGTGAGAAAAAAAGTTCTAAAAATTCAGATGCTTGGGTTTCAATGACATATGTGTATATATTAGGACAATGTACAGAAGACTGAGACTCTCCAATTTCTGAATTTATACTTCCTAGCAATGACTAAGTTTTTGCTAAGCTTTATAGATAGGACAACTGTATAGTCAGAATTTGCATGGATATTCTTGCCACAAATATTCTGAGTAATTATTCCTTTATAAAAAGAAATACATGAGCCAAAAGGAAAAATCTCTGAGATCATGGACTTTAAATATATAGTCACCTTGCCTGGCAGCACTGGGCCATTTGTGAAGGTGAGATAGATCTGTTATAAGTGAGTATATCACTGGCAATTCTTTTAGGTGAGCAAGCTCTTCTGGGAACTTAAGCACATTAGAGGACATAAAATCTAGTGGAAATATAAAAGCTAGTTTTAAATAAAGGAAACGGAAAAAGGAGAAGAGTTTTTTAAAGACACACTCAAGTAGAGGCACCTAGCTGGCTCAGTCAGGCCAACATCTGACTCTTGATCTCACAGTCATGAGTTCAAGCCCCATGTTAGGAATGGAACCTACTTAAAAAAAAAAAAAAAAGATGACTCTATGTAACAGATTGATGTAGCACTGGCCAAAGTCTCCTAGGACAGTCATGTAGGTGATTTCCTGTCCTTTCCTTTCCATATTTGCTAAGAAACTATAAATTCTAAAGGTTCTCTTATGTTCTATTTTTTCCTGATGTCTGTTAACCTCATATAAATTATAGGGTTAAATTTTGTGCCTTGAATTTTGAGTTTGCTTAGAAAGTTGTTACATGTCTCAATGGAGCATGTAATGAAAGCCATTGAGTTCAAGCTACGAGATAGAAGGATTTTTTCCTAAAGGTAAACCTATTAGTCTCCTTCTCCCATTAGTAGCCACCGTTTTACATGTAATATAGACTGTGTCATAAATTTGTAAGAAAATCATGTCATTTCCAAAACCCCTAACAGTAAAATCCTTTCATTATGAGCTGTAGAGTCCCAATCTGTGCTCTTATTTCCCACTCAGACTGCATGGAAAATTAACCTTTGCACATATGATGCTAACACTGTACAGAGAACAGAGAAGAAAACTACTAGTAAGCCCTTAGCAATGTATGTTATAAAGTAGTTCACATTTTGCTATGGGCTAGGGATTCCACAGACCTTTATCTACATATATTCTTCATAATAAATGTACACTGTTATCCTTTTAGGAAGCTAAAAAAAAAAAAAAAAAAAAAATCAATGGAGATGAATCAATTGCCTTCTCTGGTTCAGAAGTCCCCAGTGACTTAATTACTTAGGTCTAACCTAACTTCCAGGCAGGCCATCCTTAAGTTCATTTCTTGCCCTTCCTGACTGACCCTCATACAAACGAGACAATCACAGCAGTTGACCTTCCAAAGACAAGGGTATAGTACTAAATAGTACTCATCATACTACGCATCATAGGTCAGCAAATCCAGTCTATACCTTTCAATGGGAAGCGAGATATTTGAGGGAAAAACCATCAATAAGGGATGGGAAACCTGGCTGTAATCAGTGATAGGGGCCACTAACTGCTTTTGTGGTATTAGCTAAATCATCTCAGAGTAGCTCGGTTTCCTTATCCGCAAAAGGAGAGAGATGAATTAGGTGAACCTCAAAATCTCTTTTAGCTCAGCCTCCGAATTATTCTGTTTCCTACAGCAGCTCTCTATAGCATATCCAACCAGGAGCACTCTACTCTCTCATACTCAACAGTATCAGCACAAATCAACAAAAAAATCTACCGATTTTTGGTAAATCTACCGATTTCTGGTCCCACTTCAGAAGTCTTATAAAGTAACATACTACTAACCAATTTATCAATAAGCCAATTAGTCAATTATTAATTAACTCATTTATCAATGATATGTTAGTTTGACACCTGTCTTTCAGCTGTTGCTTTTTTTTTTTTTACACGTTTATTTATTTTAAAAGAGAGAATGGGAGGGAAGGAGGGAGAGGCAAGAAGGAAAGGGAGAGAGGGAGAGAGAATATCAAGCAGGTTCTGTGCTGTCAGCATGGAGCCTGACATGGGGCTAGATCTCCTAACAGTGAGATCGTAACTTGAGTGGCAATCAAGAGTCTGTCCCTTAACAGACTGAGTCACCCAGGAGTTCCACCAGCTGTTGCTTATGTGCTTTTATGGACTCATACTTTTGCTCAACCCTGACATCACTTCTAGAAGATCACATCTCAGACTTAGACTTTTCTTCACCTGGGATATTTAATAACAATATCCACATCAGGGTTGCCCAACAATGGAATAGACAGAGGGTGGGCCTAGAGTGGGAATTAGGTACAACAAACAGGGAGTAGACTCAGGTTACCAAAGAAAAGAACAAAGCATTTATTAAAAAAAAAAAAAAAAAAAAAAAAAAAAAGACCCATTACCAAAACTCCAGTATGCTATCAGCTGAGGTGGCCAGAAACAGGAATGCCTAGAAGGATCAGGCATATAATGAAAATGAATGAATGAGACCAGGAACAACAGCAAATGGTGGAGACGACGGTCACCTACACAGCACATGACCTTTCCAAAGAAGCACCTGAAGCTCTGGCACTGGACTGTACCAATGGGGATGGCAGAGCCAGTGTTGGGAGATCTCTGACTTTTCAGGGGAGGCTGGGACACTGAAATTTAAATGAGACCTTCTCAACTTAAGCAGTATTTAAAAAAATTTTTTAAATATCATAAAAAATATGAATACTGCACTGATTTATTAGCCAAATACAGATGATAGGATGCCAGGTAACGACCTATGATGTATAACACAGCAAGGGTTCAAATGTTTCATAAACACTTTAAGGTCAACAGATTCATGGGACACAAAGTATATGAAAGCTATGTCATCAAATTATAAAAAACACAAAATGTGTAAAAATGTATGAATCAAGCAAGGAACAAGTTAAGAAACATGCTACCACTACATAACCAAAGAATCACCCCCAATTTTTTAAAAATGGTAATGTTCAAAGCTGGTGAATTACAGAAAAACTTTTTACACAGTGATAATAGTAATGCAATAAACACACGTTTTAAGAAAAAGAATTTGTAGGGTCACCCATGTGGCTCAGTCAGTTGAGTGGCTGACTTTTTAAAAAAATTTTTTTGATGTTTTATTTTTGAGAGAGAGTGCAAGCAATTGAGGGGCAGAGAGAGAGGGAGACACAGAACTCGAGGCAAGCTCCAGGCTCTGCACTGTAAGCACAGAGCCCGACGTGGGGCTTGAACCCACAAAATGAGATCATGATCTGAGCCGAAGTCGGACACTTAACTGAGTCACCCAGAAACCCCAAGCAGCCGACTCTTGATTTCAGCTCAGGTCATAATCCCAAGGTCATGGGATCAAGCACCACGTCAGGCTCTGTGCTGAGTGTGGAGCTTACTTAAGATACTCTCTCTCCCTCTGCCCTTCTCCCCCAGTAGTGCTCTTTCTAAAATATGAATTTTTTTAAAAAAATAAAAATTAAGATTAAAAATTGTTCGGGAGTCATGAAAAGACTGTACCCTTTGATCAACCTCAGAAATTTATATTAAACCAATTATCCAAGTTAAGGAAAAAGGATTCCCATGCCAAGTTGTTTTATGCATGTTGCTTTTAAAAGGAGGCTGGAAGCAACCTAAATATCCAACAATAAAATGATTTTTCAAGGAGATGGTAAAAAAAATAAAAACTATATGATAAAATGCATAAATATGTACACATTTTGGGAGAACTAGATATAAAAACTGCTAATTTTAGGGTGATAGATCTGCAGGACTATTTCCATTGTTATAAATCTCATGCAATGAGAATACCCTACAATTATGATTAGTATACCACATATTACACTGTAATTAAAAATCAAAGTTATTATTTTAAAATATGGAGCCTCGGGGTGCCTAGGTGGCTCAGCTGGTTAAGCATCGGACTCTTGAATTTGGCTCAGGTCATGATCCCAAGGTCATGGGATGGAGGGCTGCACTGGGCTCCAGACTCTGAGTGGAGCCTGCTTGAGTCTCCTTCTTCTGCCCCTACCCCACTTGAGTGCACATGCTCTCCCTCTAAAAGAATAAAATACAGAACCTAGTTTAATGTGTAAGAAACTGCCATTTACAAGCTGGGTGACCTTGGAAAAGCTCTTTATCTTCTCTGTACTTTAGGTTTTTATCAAATGGACCTACTAATAATATCTATGTCATATTGCTGGTAAGAGATTACATTTGTAGTTTTTGTAAAGACTTACAAGAGTTCCTGGCAAGTAATAGGCACTACACAGTGCTTGTGAAAAAAAAAAATTATATATATATATTATAATAATATATATATAATATATATATTATATATATATAATAATTATTATTATATATATATTTATAATATATATATAAATTAGACAACAAGTGACCGGGCAAGAGTGGGGGAGAGCTTAGCTCTTTAGGGAACCCAGGTATGAAAGCTGGCTCATTACTGATTTTTGATTCCTAACATGTTGGGGCACATTTACTACAAAGTCCACTTGGAAAATCAAGGAAATCAGGCCATTGGAACACTTGGAGAGAAGCCAGAAACAGTAACTAAGCAACAAGGGAAGCTACGTTATTTCCTTGGGAGCTTGGCAAACTGGCTATTGACAGATACTAGGAACCAGGAAAAATAGGTCTACAGGCTTAAAGGTAACCGGGACTTATTACAAACTTCCTACTACAGTGAATAACCAGCTCTGGGGTTTATCCATTAGCAGGGTTTTGGAGTAAAAGCTTTAACAGTTCTCAAAATGAGAATGAAGATCCTTTAAAAGGTGTATAGCAGTTGTGGGTATAGTTGTTCACTCTTCAGTAGGGATCATGGTCTTTAATATGGAGATCCAAAGCCATTAGGATCCAGCACACTTGCCTAACAGCAAAGAAATAGAACGAAGCCAGAAGAGAGGATAAGATATAACAAGCTATCTCTTATTAATAGTTGCAACTAATTTGTGGGTCAATAGCTTAGAAATAGCTTTGACTGAGCCTCTATTAAATGCCACACTGGGCATCCCACTTAGGTTATCTCCTGATGCTCACAACAGCCCAGTGAAGCAGCATCCTCATAGACTTTTAAAGTTTGAAGAAGTTATTTAACTCCACCAGTGTTTCAATTAGAATTGCATCCAGGTTGGTCTGAGTACAAAGCCCTTTTCCATAAACTCCACCTCTTTAAAAGCAGACACACACACACACACACACACACACACACACACACACACACACCCCTAACTCAATTTCATACTCTAGATACTCTGGACTGCAAGTTAGGAGACCTGTTTTCTAATCTGGATTTCCCCCTAAATTGTCAGGGAAATTCAGCAAATGATGTGATTTTTCACGTCTCAGGTAATTCATCTGAAAAAAAAAAAATATATCAGGTACTGGATTGGAATACAGTTCCCAAACCACTGTTGTTTATCCTACAACACTGTTCTCTTTACTGGTTAAAACAGCAAGGTTCTGGGACCTGGGGCAGCGGGAACTGCAAGCTGTTTGCCTTGTCTATGAGTACACTTTAAGGGTTCCAAATGCCCTCCCAACTTATCCCACTCTGTAGGGAAGTTGTTTTTGTTTTTTTTTTTAATTTATTTGAGAGCGAGCGAGCACACACACATGCATGAGAGAGTGCGCATGCAAGTGGAGGAGGGGCAGAGAGAGAGGGAGAGAGAGAATTCAAAGCAGGCTCCTCACTGTCAGAGTGGAGCCAGATATAGGGCTCAAACTCATGAACCGTGAAATCGTGACCTGAGCCAAAACCAAGAGTTGGACAATTAACTGACTGAGCCACCCAAGTACTATAGTATTTTCATTTTCTATGCAAGTCATAACATCAACATGGCTAGGAGGCATTAGACTAGATCAAGGATTTAGGTCAATCACAGGTGTCCATCCTCCTCTGGATAAGTGATGCAGAACTTTCCCAAGTATCCTATCTCCCCTGCCACAATGATTGCTCCAGCAATTAGAATCCATTAGAATTAGAATGCACTGGACCAGAATTAATAAAGAAAGAGAGCCTCTTTTTAGGGAAGTTCCTCTATTAGAAGGATACACTTCTAGAACTATTAAAAGCCACCATACTTAACATGTGATGAAAATAAAGGCAAACACAAGGACCAAAATGAAGGATGGCAGGGAGCTTTGAAATTATTATCTGAGACCTCTGAAACAAGCTGTTCCAAAAACTACTACATTCTTAGACTTTCCAGTTCACGTGAATTCATACTTTTTTTTATTTTGCTTCAGTTTGTCAGTTGCAGCTGAAGGCAATCCGCTTTTCATGGAAAGCATTCTTAACATCTCAAAATCTAAGCTATATATACAGATTCTGATTCTCTGACATTTGTTTTACAAAAACTCCTTAGTGGTTCAGCTAGACAACCTGCTATCGAGCTTGCTATGGTATGAATTGTCTTCACTCAAATTCTTAGGATGAAGCCCTAACCACCAACGTGACCATCTAGAAATAGGCCTTAAGGAAGTTATTAAAGTTCGATGAAGTCATAAGAGCAAGATCCAAATCTGACAAGACTATGACTTTGTAAGAACAGAAGAAGAGAGCTTTTTCTTTCTCCACCATGTGAGGACAGAGAGAAAAGTTTTAAGGCAGGAAAAAAATACCTCTTACCAGAACATAATGATAATGGTACCTTGATCTGAGCCCCCAGTTTCCAAAATTATGAGAAAACAGTTTCTGAAAAAGAAACCCACCCAGTCTGTGGTATTTTGTTATGTCCGCTCAAGCAGACTAAGACACACCCCAACCGAGAACCACTGGATTACGTACCCTCCAAGTATCTTTCAGCTCTTAAATTATGTAATATTCTGATTTTATGGACCCACAAAGAATGAAAGTTCACAGAAAGTCTAATTTTTTAAAAAAAACTTTTACAAGTGGGGCGCCTGGGTGGCTCAGTCAGTTGAGTGTCTGACTCTTGATTTCGGCTCAAGTCATGATCCCAGGCCTGTGGGATGGAGCCCCACATCAGGCTCCATGTTGAGCATGGAGCCTGCTTAATATTCCCTCTCTCTCCCTCTGCTCCTCTCCCCTGCTCACTGCCCTTTCTTTAAAATAAAAAAATTAAAAAAAAACAAAACATATTGCAAGTGAAAAGTAGAAAATTATAAGCAAGGATTTTTTAACATCAATAATGAATCAATACTTTTAATACAACTTCACTACTGTTTTTTCAGCCAGATTTTCTTAACTTACTTTATTTTCCAAAAGTGTATCAGTGTTCCTGTGGAAACCAAAGGGAAAGCTGTAAGAAAGCACTATGCCTATCTGTCTTTTCTTAGAAGACACCATAACTCTCCTTGAACAAAGGTAGGGTATTAAATCCAATGACAAACTGTCCTTTGAATGCACCTGATTTCCAGAGCTTCTTTGCCATTTAGAATAGAAAGTCACCTAACCTTTGCTACCATAAAAGTCTTTTCTGAAAAACGAAAGGAAAATGGTGTTCTGACTCTAGACTATTTTTTTTCACTGGCTTAATAAAACCCACCACATGGCAATGATTCCTCTTCTTCCTATTTTTTAGTACTACACACCTGGTCAATGAAGAGATTGCAAAACTCTTGCAATAAAACTATAATCCGAGCAGGAGTATTATAAAACTTGGAATGACTCCAGATCAGACAGATGGTATGAAATAATGGGGCAATGAGCACACAGATTTGTGGAAATTCTGTCTCCTGCAGACACTGAACATGTCTTCTCAGAGGTCTCAGGAATAGCTCCACATCCTGGGCTTCTAGGAGAGCTGAAAGGAAAGAAAATCACCATGAATGTGAGGGTGGTCTTTTTCCTAAATTCACTTCACAAGAAAACAAAGCAAAACAACAGAGCTGTACTTAAATGTGATCCTCTCTGTTTTATATTGATTATCCTACAGATGACCTACTATGGGTTTGGAAGGCCCCATACATGGTCCGTGTATAGCAGCCACTCAGGACAGCCCTGGTGCAGATACCTGCACAGCTCAAGTAAATAGTAACACAATACTCGGTGGGAAAATACCTTTTGACCTAAAGAAATTTACTCAAGTCCATGAAACTGCAGGCATAAAACATGCCTCCAAAGTTGCTGTCACTTTATGGTTTACGTTACAAGCCTCATCACTACAATGTTAATTACCACTTAGTAGGTCCCCACACAATTTAATTGTCTCATCCCAGTGTTCTGCGAGAGTAACTCAGGCAATGACTGGGACATTTTATTCAAAATATAGCAACTAAAATTGTTAAGTATGGGTGATAAAAATATTTGGGGGGGGGGGCACCTGGGTGGCTCAGTAGGTTGAGCATACGACTTCAGCTCAGGTCATGATCTCATGGTCGGTGAATTTGAGCCCCACGTCAGGCTCTGTGCTGACAACTCAGAGCCTGGAGCCTGCTTCGGATTCTGTGTGTCCCTCTCTCTCTGCCCCTCCCCTGCTCACAGGCTCTCTCTTTCCTCTCTCTCAAAAAATAAACATTAAAAAATTTTTTAATAAAAAAAATACTTTGGAACTAGAGGGAGGTGAAGTTTGTACAACATTGTGAATGCACTAAATGTCATTCAACTCTACACTTTAAAATGGAGATCTAGGGGCGCCTGGGTGGCGCAGTCGGTTAAGCGTCCGACTTCAGCCAGGTCACGATCTCGCAGTCCATGAGTTCGAGCCCCGCGTCAGGCTCTGGGCTGATGGCTCGGAGCCTGGAGCCTGTTTCCGATTCTGTGTCTCCCTCTCTCTCTGCCCCTCCCCCGTTCATGCTCTGTCTCTCTCTGTCCCAAAAATAAATTTAAAAAAATAATAAAAAAAAAAATAAATAAATAAAATGGAGATCTAAAAACTGTTAAGCAGGGCTAAGGAATATTTCTCAAAAGTACTATATAAATAAATAAACACACATACATACACACACACACATACGGAGAGAAATATTATCAATTACTGTCTAATCTAATCTAAATCTTCTCTTGATTAAAATTAGTCATTTTAGGGGCTCCTGGCTGGCTCATTCGGAGAGCATGCAAATCAATCTCAGAATCCTGAGTTCAAGACCCATGGTGGGTGTAGAGCTTAAAAAAAAAATTAGTCAGCTTAATGTGCCGTAAATGGATCTCCATCAGACTGCATTTTGTTCCTGAGACTACAAACAACTTTGATTAACTGAAAACAGGCTTTACTTATGATGGTAGGGAAGGCAGTAAATTCTTATTTCCTGGTGTTCTCTCAAAACACTCCTGTCCAGGCCGAGGTGACAAACAAATAACCCTGCCAACTTTTTTTGACTGTGAGAATTAGGAATACACCCACCTATATTACTCCCCTTAACATATAACCAATTTATCTGCCCTAATGATAAAGACCTAGGAAGAGAGCATCCAGGAACTCTTTTCTTCACTGGTTCCGCTCATGTTTTCAAAATAGTATGTTGTTACCCATGTTAATTTCAAAATTAAATTATTGCATCTAACGGCTAAGTGCCTTTAAAATGTGGCAAGCTCAAGTGGTGATTTTAAAAGGCCTCAAGTATGTCTTTGGGAGGGGGCTGTCCACCTCTGACAATGGCTTTGAGCCACTTGTTCTACTCAGAGTGTTTGTGTCTGAATCTCCAGCCCATGCGCTCATAAGGCCCTGAGTACCCCTGTGATCTGTTCCTGTAGATGCTTTATCCACAGAAAATGTTCATCTTCTACTAATACAGAAAAAAATTCGAGCAGCCTCTACTTACTGAGAACATACTTACTGTGCGCCTAGTACTTTGTATCCTGTATATTTTATCCTCAATTCAAGGGTTCTCAGCCAGGAAAGGTTTTGCCCCCAGGGGTCATTTGGCAATGTCTGGAGACATTTTTAATTGTCACAGCTGCACCAGGGGGAGGTAGGTGGAGCCCAGGGATGCTGCTAAACACACAGGAACGCACAGCTTCCCACGACAAACAATTATCGAACCCAAAATGTCAATGGCGATAAACACTGACAAGGTTGAGAAATACTGCTCTAATCCTCAAAACAATTCTGCAAGGAAGGTGTTAATATGCCAGTTTGGCTGAGGAAAACCAGAGGCTCAGCTAATTTAAGATGAACTGAATGGATGTTGGACAAGTTAGAAACAAAAGAGACTGTATCGTCAAAATAGACAAAAGATGGAGTAGTTGTTTTCTGAGCATTTCAGCTCAGAAAACACATACATGGTTTTCACATACATGGTGTCACACACATGATGCTTCCAACTCAATGGGAGAGGGAGTTCCAAAAAAGGTCCATCTGATTAATAAACATCTTTTTGACCATCAAACTTGAATCAACCCGCATGCCACCCAGGGCTTGAGAAGATTACTCTTGCTTCCATGTGATAAAAAAAACAAAACAAAACAAAAAAACAAAAAACAAAAACCTGAAGAAATAAGCAAACATTTTCAAAGTATATTTTAGGTATTTCCTAACCTTACAAAAGTTCTAACAGGAAGAAATTAAAAAGTAATTTTCTAACATTAGAAACCAAAAAAGCTATTCGTCCAATTATCTTACAGTTTCATCACTGAAAACCTCAGTATCGTGTCTATGCCTACTTACTTGAATTGGCCTAAAGAAATAGGAACAGAAATTTAAAAAAAAGGGGGCTGGGACCCCTGGGTGGAGCTGAAACCAGATAGTGAGGGGACGAGGAGACTTTTCACTGAATACCTTTTTATCATTTCTGGTTTTTATCAGTGTGCATGGACCTGTTCAAAATTCAGCAAACCCTCTTCCTCTGTACATTTAATCTTCACCCAAACTTCGATGATAACTTTGAGCATTTTTGAGCTAGATAAGCAACAGATGCCAAGCACATTCAGACTCTACTCAAGAATAAGTGGACTAACTGTAGCCCAGCTGTTGACGAGGAAACTGCCATGTTGGACTTTCATTTACCTGCTGCAAAGGTCTTTCCCCTACACACACACACACACACACACACACACACACACACACACACACACATTCCCATTAAAACTTCAATCTAGAGGCAATTTGGTAAGTACCTACAATATACCCTAAAAACAGTTTAATAGAACTAGAGAATAAAGTACTGATGAGGACGAATTTATCATTACAAGAGCCAAGTGAAATCATTTCATGAACATGTTAATGGTAGAAGGGCAGATGAGGCTGGTCAGGCAGGGTGGGATGAGATCATGAGGGACACCAACGCCAGGCCAAAAACCAAGAGTCTTACCATTTTTCACAGCCACAAAAATGTCCTTCAAAGTTGGCAAATAGCTGCTTTGTTTGATTTGCAGGATCCTAGCCATTTTGAGGACAATAGGAGCTTGAAGCTAAATTGAAGAAAATTTAATTCAAGCTAGATTAATGACTAAATAGATACATTTGGTAATAAAACACTTATATTTTACTCATGCACAATACCCACAGTATTCAAAAAAAAAAGACTCATCTGGCTTCAAGTTGAAAATAATTTTTAAAAGCAATTTTTCCTTAAGCTTGAATTTTACTTTATGTTTACAGCTCTTGAGTATTCACAGAGTGTCAATTAACCCTTTAAGTGTAAAATATTAAACTTCCCACATAAAATCTCCTGCTGTGTTTCAGAGAATCTGAGAGACACATGAAATGCAACTGAACGTCTTAGTTTGCAGGATATTAAATCAAGGAACATGTAAGGCAAACAGCAGAGGAACCAAAGTTAGCTCTTCCAAAGCCACATCTCTCCACTCGGCAAGACGCTACTCCTTCCTACATCAGTTCAATCAACTAAATTTTACCATCTTTGACATTTCCCTGGGGAACGACTCTCTCCTATGCCACAGTGTTTCCAATTATTAAATGCTGTCAAAATATTCTCCAAATGGCAAACTTACTTTTAATCCGCATTCATTTCTAAAGTGCCTATCATATAAAACTTTGGAACAAGAAACGAGAACAGACTATTAAGTCATTCAAAAACAGTATTTTAAGCCTCTGAAGGTACTGGAAGTCATTGCTGTAGAAACCAAATTCTACAACTGACTTTCCTAATTCAATTTGTAAGCAATTTGTAGGGCTATCTACTTACTTGATCATAAATGCATGACAGATTTTCTCTCCTCATCATCCAGAAATCCAGTTCAGTTTGAGGATTCGACTGAAGACAATTCAGCAAAGGCTGCACGGAATCTTTTTCTACGATTTCTTGGATCTGATATGACCATTTAATAATCACTGACTCAATTGCATGGAGTACTGTCCTTTCATTTGACTCTAGCATACAAGCACTGAAATGATTAATAGAATAATTCAAAAACCAACTGTTTCACCTAAATAAAGATAGCACTCGGATCTTAAGATCTATTTGGTGTATCCATAAACTAGTTTTCCAATATAAATGCTTCAGAATCAGATCCCTTATTTTTATAGTCCCACTTTTAGTTGTGATGTAAACATTGTTAAACAAATAATCATAACCTTAAACCATTATTGCTAAAAGAATACTGTTGAGGGACGCCTGGATGGCTCAGTCGGTTAAGCATCTAACTTCAGCTCAGGTCATGATCTCGCGGTTCGTGAGTTTGAGCCCCGCATCAGGCTCTGTGCTGACAGCCCAGAGACTGGAGCCTGCTTCGGATTCTGTGTCCCCCTCTCTCTCTGCACCACCCCTGCTTGTGCTGTCTTTCAAAAATGAATAAACATTAAAAAAAAATACTCTTGACATCATGTCAATTGTTACAGCCTGCTTTTTGTGCAGTCTGCTTTTAGGAGATGTACTTCGTGGGGCATGTGGGTGACTCAGCTAGTTGAGCATCTGACTCTTGATTTCAGCTCAGGTCATGATCCCAGGGTCATGGATGGGATGGAGCCTGCTTTAAAATTCTCTCTCTCCCTCTGTCCCTCTCCCCTCCTTGCACTCTCTCTTTAAAATAAAATTTTACAAAGTGTACTTAGTAAGGAAATAATATACACGGTGCTCTGTACAACCTTTTTAAAAAAATGATAGCATTCTTGTGCTAATAGCTTCTATGTTAATTGGGTATCATTACATACTTGGTCTCTGAGTATTTCTGATCCAGGTCGATTTTTCCTGCAATTGTGGGAATTGGTAGAAGAGTTCTTCTCAACATTTTGCCCCGAAAAACATGCATTTTATTTTTCATGGCTTCTACATGGTGTTCCATGTCTTGTGAAATAAAACAGGACCAGGATTTATGGTTGTTCCTATTAGAAAGAATGGGCACTAAAATCTAAAGAGAAACATTTCCAAAAGAAGTTAATTTACAGACAGTGTACTCCTTCAAAGATTTCCTTGTCATACAAAATCAGCCACAAAACCACTCAATTTCTTAAATATCAAATTTACAAAGAGAGGACAAAAATCAGTATTCCATTTAGACATCATCAATTAGGCAAATACTTGCAAAGTGCAAATACTATACTGCTTGTTCACTCATTTACTTATTTATCAAACATTTGTGGAAGTTCCCAATGACTCAAACATGGCATAAAACAAACACAACCATGTCAAGTAAGCAAACTACTTTCCTAATGCAAACTGAGCACACTGGCAGGTACATGAATGAAAAAAAATTTTACGAATCACATGGAAGCAAAAGTAATCTTCTCGAGCCCTGGGTGGCATGCCGGTTGATGGTCAAAAAGATGTTTATTAATCAGATGGACCTTATTTGGAACTCCCTCTCCCACTGAGTTGGGAGGATCATGTATGTGACACCGTGTATGTGAAAACCCTCAAGAATTATCTTTGTATTCCCAGGGCCTGGCAGACGTTAATAAGAATGAGTTGAGTGAATGAAGTTAGTAGCCTCTTCTTGTTTTCCCACTCCTTTCTAGTAGCTACTATTGTAAACACTTTTCATTTTTTCTGATCGTCTGCCTGGTGTACCAGCATTACACTACAAAATTTCCATTAGCTGAAATGCTCAGAAAACAATTACTCCACCTTTTGTCTACTTTGACAATACAATTACTTTTGTTTTCTGTGTTGAAACTAATCTTTCCAAAGTGTATTATTACATTTTCCTGCTTAGCGCTGACTACAAGTCAAGCTAGGAAAACAGAAAAATAAGAAACAGTCTTTGCTGGGGATAATCTCATGGGTTAGTTCCTTTGCTACAAGAACTACCGTGATTGGAGGCATGTTCAGGATGTAATGTGGAGACACAGGATATACACCTGGCTCTGGAAGGGACAGGTGTTAGGGAAGACCTGCCACAAAAGGTGCTACTTGATTAAAATGGTGAAGATGAGGGCCTTCTGGGTGGAGTCAGTTAAGCGGCCGACTCTTGATTTCAGCTCAGGTCATGATCTCACAATTTGTGGGATCCAGCCCCACATCAGGCTCTGTGCTGACAGCGTGGAGCCTGCTTGAGATTCTCACTCTCCCTCTCTCTGTCCCTCACCCCCACACACATTTAACTGCTTTCTCTCAAAATAAATAAACTTAAAAATACATAAACAAAATGTTGAAGATGAAATTGCAGAGCAGGCACTCCAGAAAACTCAACACCAACAAAATCATTCAGGGCTCCAGAAGTATAGTGCTTCTGGAAACCTGCCACTCTGGGATTAACTTTGAGAAAGGCAGGGTAGTTCATGAAAAGCTTTAGAAATCAGACTGTAGACTTGAAGTTTATTGGGCATAACATTCACTGACCCACTAGAAAACTCTCTAGACTAAATCTCCAGTATCAGCAACTATTTCTAAATAATAGGCACGAGGAAAATTCTGGTTATTTGGCATATCTAACTTACCAGTTATGGTTTCAAACTTTCACTCTATGATTCTGTGGCAAAGCCAACTACTTTTAAATTTGAATATTTCTGTCACAAGCTGTAGATAAAACTGTGAAATTGTGAGCCACATGCTTTGCAGAGCAATTAGTCAAAGCGCAAGCGTGTTTCCGTAAATGTCATTTAAAAAAGAGGTGCCTGGGGCGCCTGGGTGGCGCAGTCGGTTAAGCGTCCGACTTCAGCCAGGTCACGATCTCGCGGTCCGTGAGTTCGAGCCCCGCGTCAGGCTCTGGGCTGATGGCTCGGAGCCTGGAGCCTGTTTCCGATTCTGTGTCTCCCTCTCTCTCTGCCCCTCCCCCGTTCATGCTCTGTCTCTCTCTGTCCCAAAAATAAATAAAAAACGTTGAAAAAAAATTTAAAAAAAAATAAAAATAAAAAATAAAAAAATAAAAAATAAAAAAGAGGTGCCTGGGTGGCTCAGTTAAGCATCTGACTTTGGCTCAGGTCATGATCTCATGGGCCATGGGTTTGAGCCCCACGATGGGCTCTGTGCCCCAAAGCAGGCTGCAAGCTCTGAGTCTCCCTCGCTCTCTGCCCCTCCCCCTACTTGCACTCTCTCTCAGAAAAAAACATTAAGAAAAAAAAAAAACATGATTCAAAACAAATAGACCTGGGATATGCTTTTTCATTACAATACATCTTCTTAAACTATACACAAAGTAATTCAATTAATTGGGGGTTTTATTTTGTCTCAGTTGGGAAATGTTTTCCTACTTTTTGCGGTTTAGAAGAAAAATTCCAAACTTTTTCTGAGCACTAAAATAATTTAAATATGCTTACATATTCAATACGTATATATACAACATGTAACTATAGATTAATGAACTACGGTGCCTCTGCTGTGTTTTCTTTACCTATGTTCTTTCTTTGATCCCTTTTTAAGCTAGGGATTTTCTTTTTACAATGGTTTTTAAGTCAATAGTTATTATTACCAGGGCAATGCTTTCAAAATGTGGGAGCCTAGGCCTCTCCCAGACATCTTAAATTGCAATGTCCAAGGATGGGACCTAGACACTAACTATAAGAACCAAATCACACTTCCACTTTAGCTTGATAAGCCAAATGGATAACAGTAATTCACAATTATTATTTCTTTAAAGATTTAGACCAATATAATACATAAAGAAATAACTAGCCAGAGGAGTTAAGATGGTGGAGCAGCATGGAGACCCTAAGCTTGTCTCATCCCTGCAATGCAGCTAGAGCAGCACCAAACCATTTTGAACACCTAGGAAATTGATCTGAGGATTAACGCAACAATCTGCATAACTTGAGCCGTAGACCCTGGCAGGTACACAGTGCAAAGAGGTGAACTGCAGGAGAGAAAAGCCACGGAAGGTAGGGAGCCATGTTCACAGAGAGAGGACAGAGAAAAAGAAGAGGAGAGCATGGTACATCGGGATCATGCAAGAAAAGCACTCCCCCCAAAAGTAGTTGGAGAGAAAGAGTGAAAACACAGGGGACTTAACAGGAAATCTGTTCCCCAAACCAATGATGGGGAGAAAGTAGAGGGTTTCAATACCACCAGGATTCTACAAATAGTGGAGTGCGGAGTCTGAAGTTCCAAAGTTCAGTCCCTGGTGGTACTCTGGTAATGAAGTAAAACAAATCCCCAGAAGCAGGCATCCGGGTCTGAGGAGTCTGTGCGCCACCTGGGGAGAAGCAGTTTCCCTGCTTGGAGTGGATTTGGTAGAGGCCATACAGCCTCCCCACAGGCAAAGGTCCCAGCACACCCTGGAGAGCAGTCATGTTTGCTGGTATTGAGACAAAGACGCCAGAGTGCAATGAAACCTGGCACCAGCTGTGTGTAGTGATTTGCCATAATCTCTGAACCTCTGCCCCTGTGAGATCACACCTTTTCTGGGGCAAGCTGACCCTAGTCATTGATCAGCGAGCCCCTCCCCCCAGAGAGCTGGCATAGGTCCAAGCAGCAGGGGTCTCTGAAGTGTGGGGTTTTGAAACACAACCTCATCTGAGATAAAACTCTGGAGGGGGGTGCTGCCTGGCAGGTGGACAGCTTGGACATGGCCAGGGTAGAGGCAGGGAATGGACAGAGGCCTGAGATCAAGGAGGGGTACTTAATCACAGGTTGGTGAGAGTATACAAATTCTTGCACCAGAGACTAGGGAGCTGGGTAAGGCCATTTCCACTTCCCCTGCACACGCACATGTGAGGATGCACACGGATCCACCCCAGTCAGCTATGCTGCGACCCTGATGGAGAACAGAGGCTTTACACCAAGCACCACCCAACTGTGCCCTCCAAGCACATTCCGCAGAAGACTAGCACAAGTCACTCCACCTGTTCAGTATACGGACTATAGAACGCTTCATAGTTTCAGTTCTAAGGGAAAGTGGATGTAAATTCATTCAGCTTTCATTCTGTTTGCTAAAGGTTCATTTATTTGTTCATTTTCTTTGCTTCTGTTTGGGTTTAAATTGTTTTCTTTTTTCTTTTTTTCTTTCTCTTTCTTGAATACAGAAAGAAGAAAACTTATTTTTTTACTTCATTTTTAATTTTTTTAAATATATTACTCTATTTCATTTTCTTTCTCTTATTATACATTTTTTTTTATTTTGTAAGTTTTTTCTTACCTTTTTTTTTCTTTCCTTTCCTTTTCTACATTCTATGAAGTTTCTTTCAACAGGCAAACCAAAACAGACCTAGGATCTAGCTTCCTTTTTTTTTTGTTTTTAATTCTTTAATTTTTATTTTTCATTTTATTAATTTTTCCCTTCATCCAAAATAACAAAATGGAGGAATTCACCCCAAAAGAAAGAACAGGAAGAAATGATAGCCAGGGACTTAACACAGATATAAGTAAGATATGTGAACTAGAATTTAGAACCACAATAATAAGAATAATATCTGGGATTGAAAAAAGCATAGAAGACACCAGAGAATCCTTTTTTGTGGAGATAAAAGAAATACAATCTAGTCAGGCCGAAATTAAAAAAATGCTATATCAGAGATGCAATCTCAAATGTATGCCACTACAGCAAGGGATGGATGAAGCAGAGGAGAGAATCAGTGATACAGAAGATAAAATTATGGAGAATAATGAAGCAGAAAAAAAAAAGACATAAACAAAGGCAAAAGATCATGATACAAGACTTAGAGAACTCAGTGACTCATTAAAAAGGAATAAAATCCCAATCAAAGGAGTCCAGAAGATGGAGAGAGAGAAGGGGCAGAAAGTTTATGTGAGCAAATTATAGTGGAATACTTGCCTAACCTGGGGAAGCACACAAACGTCAAAATCCAAGAAGCAATGAGAGCTCCCATTAGATTCAACAAAAAATGACCATGACCAAGGCATATCATACTCAAATTCACAAAATACACAGACAAGGAAATAATTATGACATCAGCAAAGGAACAAAGTCCTAACCTCTAAGGGAAGACAGATGAGGTTGTCAGCAGACCTATCCACAGAAACTTGGCAGGCCAGAAGGAAGTGGCAGGATATATTCAACGTGCTGAATTGGAAAAATATGCAGCCAAGAATTCTTTACCCAGCAAGGCTATCATCCAAAATAGAAGGAAAGATAAAGAGTTTCCCAAACAAAAACTAAAGGAGTTCACGACCACTAAACCAACCCTGTGAGAAATTTGAAGGGAGACTCTGAGTGGAGAAAAGACCAAAATAAAACAACAAAGACTAAAGCAACAAAGGCTAGAAAGGACCAGAGAACACCAGAAACATCAAGTCTACAGGCAACACAATGGCACTGAATTCAAATATTTTGGTACTCACTCTAAATTTAAATGGACTAAATGCTCCAATCAAAAGACACAGGATATCAGAATGTATAAGAAAAGAAGACCCATCTATATGCTGCTTACAAAAGACTCATTTTAGACCTAAAGACACCTGCAGATTGAAAGTAAGGGAATGGAGAACCATCTATCCTGCTAATGATTATCAAAAGAAAGCTGGAGTAGCCATACTTTTATCAAAGTAGATTTTAAAATAAAGGCTGTTACAAAAGATCAAGAAGAGCATTATATCATAATTAAGGGGTCTATCCACCAAGATGTAACAGTTGTGAATATTTATGCCCCCAACATGGTAAAACCCAAATATATAAATCATTTAATCACAAACATAAATAAATGTATAGGTAACAATACAGTGATTGTAGGGGACTTTAACACCCCACTTACACCAAAGGACAGACCACATAAGCAGAAAATCAACAAGGAAACAATGGCTTTCAATGACTCACTGGATCAGATGGACTTAAAAGATATATACTGAACATTTCATCCTAAAACAGCAGAATACACATTCTTGAGTGCACATGGAACATTCTCCAGAATAGATCACATACTGGATCACAAATTGGCTCTCAGAAAGTACAAAAATATGGAGATCATATCATGCATACTTTCACAGCACAATGTTATGAAACTTGAAACGAACCACAAAAAAAAAAAAAATTTGGAAAGACGATGAATACTTGGAGATTAAAGAACATCTTACTAAAGAATGAATGGGCTAAATAAGAAATTAAAGAGGAATTTTAAAAGTACAGGAAGCCATTGAAAATGAAAACATGGCAGTCCAAAACCTCTGGGATACAGCAAAGGTGGTCATAAGAGGGAAGTATATAGCAATCCAGGCCTTCCTAAAGAAGGAGAAAGGTTTCAAATACACAACCTAATCTAACACCTAAAAGATCTGGAAAAAACAACAAATAAAGCCCTAAACCAGCAGAAGAAGGGAAATAATAAAGATTAGAGCAGAAATCAATGATGTCGAAATCAAAGAAAACAGAACAGATCAATGAACCCAGAAGCTGGGTCTTTGAAAGAATAAACAAAATTGATAAACCCTTAGCCAGGCTGATCAAAAAGAAAAATGACCCAAATAAATAAAATCACGAATGAAAACAGGAAAGATCACAACCACCACTGCAGAAATACAAACAATAAGAGAATATTATGAACAATTATACGCCAACAAATTGGGCAATCTGGAAGAAATGGACAAATTTCTATAAACATATAAACTACAAAACTAAAACAGGAAGAAATAGAAAATTTTAACAGACCCATAACCAGTAAAGAAATTGAATCAGTGATCAAAAATCTCCCAACAAGAATCCAGGGCTGGATGGCTTCCCAGGGAATTCTACCAAACATTTAAAGAAGAGTTAACACCAATTCTTTTGAAGCTGATCCAAAAAATAGAAATGGAGGGAAAACTTCCAAACTCATTCTATGAAGCCAGTGTTACCATGATTCCAAAACCAGGCAAAGACCCCACTAAAAAAAGACAACTACAGACCACTTTTCCTGATGAACATGGATGCAAAAATTCTCAACAAGATACTAGCCAACTGGACACAACAATACATTAAAAGGATTATTCACCATGATCAAGTAGAATTTGCTCCTGGGATGCAGGGCAGGTTAAATATCTGCAAATCAATCAATGTGATACATTACATCAATAGCAGAAAGGACAAGAACCACATGATCCTCTCAGTAGATGCAGAGAAAGTATTTGACAAAAAAGAGCATCCTTTCTTGATAAAAACCTTCAAGAAAGTAGGCAGAGAAGGAATGTACCTCAAGATCATAAAGGCCATATATGAAAAACCCACAGCTAATATCATCTCAATGGGAAAAAAAAACTGAGAGCTTTCCCCCTAAGGTCAGGAAGACAGGGATGTCCACTCTCACCATTGTTATTCAACCTAGTGTTGGAAGTCCTAGCCTCAGCAATCAGACAACACAAAGAAACAAAAGGCACCCAAATTGGCAAGGAGGAAGTCAAATTTTCACTCTTCGCAGATGACATGATATTCTCTGTGGCAAACCCAAAAGACTCCACCAAAAAACTGTTAGAACTGATCCATGAATTCAGCTAAGTCGCAGGATATAAAATCAATGTACAGAAATTGGTTGCATTTCTATACACCAATAATGAAACAGCAGAAAGAGAAATCAGGGAATCAATCCCATTTACAACTGCACCAAAAACTATAAAATACTTAGGAATAAACCTAACCAAAGAGGTGAAAGATCTATACACTGAAAACTATAGAAAACTTATGGTAGAAACTAAAGAAGACACAAAGAAATGGAAAAGAACATTCCATGTTCATGGATGGGAAGAACAAATACTGTTAAAATGTCAGTACTACCCAAAGCAATCGACATATTCCACACAATCCCTATCAAAATAACACCAGCATTCTTCACAGAGCTAGAACAAACAATTCTAAAATCTGTATAAAACCAGAAAAGACCCCAAATAGCCAAAGCAATCCTGAAAAAGAAGACCAAACTTGAGGCATCACAATTCTTGACTTCAAGCTATATTACAAAGCTGTAATCATCAAGATAGTATGGTACTGGCACAACAGACACATAGATCAATGGAACAGAAGAGAGAAGCCAGAAATGAACCCACAAAGGTATGGCCAACTCATCTTTGACAAAGCAGGAAAGAGCATCCAGTGGAATAAAGACAGTCTCCTCAGCAAATGGTGCTCGGAAAACTGGACAGCGACATGCAGAAGAATGAACCTGGACTACTTTCTTACACCATCCACAAAAATAAACTCAAAATGGATGAAAGACCTAGATTTAAGAAAGGAAACCATCAAAATCCTGGAGGAGAGAACAGGCAACAACCTCTTGGATGCTGGCCACAGCAGCTTCTTACTTGACATGTTTCCCAAGGCAAAGGAAACAAAAGCAAAAATGAACTATTGGGACCTCATCAAGATAAAAAACTTCTGCACAGTGAAGGAAAAAAACGGCAAAACTAGAAGGCGAATGACAGAATGGGAGAAGTTACCGGCAAATGACCTAACAGATAAAGGGTTAGTATCCAAAATCTATGAAGAACTTATCAAACCCAACACCCAAAAAACAAAGAATCCAGTGAAGAAATGGGCAAAAGACTTGAATAGACACTTTTCCAAAGACATCCAGATGGCTAACAGACATAGGAAAAAGTGCTCAGCATCACTCATCATCAGAGAAATACAAATCAAAACCACAATGAGGTACCACTCACACCTGTCAGATTGGTGAAAATTAACAACTCAAGTGACACAGATGTTGGCAAGGGTGTGGAGAAAGAGGACCTTTTGCACTGCTAGTGGGAATGCAAACTGGTGCAGACAGTCTGGAAAACAATATGGAGGTTCCTCAAAAAATTAAAAATAGAACTACCCTATAACCCAGCAATTGCACTCCTAGGTATTTATCCAAAGGATACAAGAGTGCTGTTTTAAAGGGGCATATACACCCCAACGTTTATAGTAGCACTATCGACAATAATCAAAGTATGGAAAGATACCAAATGTCCATTGACTGATGAATGAATAAAGAATATGTGATATATATATATATACACACACACACACACATATACAATGGAATATTACTTGGTGATCAAAAAGAATGAAATGTTAGTATTTGCAACAATGTGGATGGAACTAGAGTGTATTACCCTCAACGAAGTAGGTCAGTCATACTTCGTAGGATTTTACTCATATGTGGAATTTAAGAAACAAAACAGATGAACATAGGGGAAGGGAAGCAAAACTAAGATAAAAACAGAGAGGGAGACAAACCACAAAAGACTCTTAAATACAGAGAACAAACTGAGGGTTGCTGGCAGGGTGTTGCGTAGGGGGATGGGCTAAATGGGTGATGGGCATTAAGGAGGGCACTTGTTGGGAGGAGGTGTTATATGTAAGTGATAAATCACTAGATTCTATTCCTGAAATCATTACTATATGTTAAATAACTTGGATTCAAACAAAATGTTAAAAAAAATTTTTTTAATTAAAAAAAGAAGTAACATGAGAAGGTAAGAAAGAAAAGAAAGAAAATTAAGTGTCTGACTTTCAATTTAGACTCAAGTCATGATCTCAGTTTGTGCGTTGAAGCCACACATCAGGTTCTACACTGAGAGCACGGAGCCAGCTTGGGATTCTCTCTCTCCTTCTCTCTGCCCCTCCCCCCACTCATTCATTCATTCTCTCTCTCCCACAAAAATAAACATAAAATAATTTTTTTAAAAAGAAATAACTGGGGCGCCTGGGTGGCTCAGTAGGTTGAGCGTCTGACTTCGGCTCAGGTCATGATCTTGCGGTCCGTGAGTTCGAGCCCCGCGTCGGGCTCTGTGCTGACCACTCAGAGCCTGGAGCCTGTTTCAGATTCTGTGTCTCCCTCTCTTTGATCCTCCCCCATTCATGCTCTGTCTCTCTCTGTCTCAAAAATAAATAAACGTTAAAAAAAAAATTAAAAAAAAATAACTACATGACATTTTAAATACTTTTGCTAAATATTATAAAATATAATACAGCTACAACTAAGAGTACACAGGAACACATAAGAATGTTGAAGAGCAGATTGGGAGTTCAGCTTTGGATATGTCAGATTTGAGACATTACACACTAAATGGCTATGTCCACAAGACGATGGATACCTAAGCTTGAAGTTTAGGAGAGAGGTCCAGGCTGGAGACACAAGTCTGGGAGTCCCCAGCACATCAGCATGAATTCCCATAAATCACTGAGTCAAACTCCAAAAAACGGTTCATAATGAATGCAAGTGAGAATACATTAGATCATTTGAATGAGAAAAAACTAAACATGAAGGCACAAATGACATTCCCAACCTGCAGTTCAAATACTTGGTCCATCCCTTTTTTATTCCATCCCATTGAGAAGCCAAACACTAGAAAACTCCCTCAGTACTTTACAGACCACTTCACTACCTCAGTAACAGTCTCTCCTTCACTCAACAGGATGACCAATTCAGCAGTCCTCTGCATGTCGTGTCTTTTGTTAATGTATAAATCAGAGAGTTGGAGGTTGATTAGCTTGGAATGCAAGTCACTGACATTCCATGTGACTGCACAACTTCCCAATCAAGCCAGCCCTGATAAAAAACCTTCCCAGAACATGCACCGCCACGGCTGTCTTCCAATCAACACATAATTTGGGTTTGGTCATTGCCTTTGCTGGCAACCACCTGAAAAAGTTATGTGGCTGTTTATTTTCTAATCGGTCTCTCCACCCTTGTTTCTCACTACCTCCCAGCTCAGGTTCCCCGATCCAGCTACATTAATTTACTCCTTTTTTTAAAAAGAACCTGCATTTCCTCACCTCTGTGCCTTTGTAGTGCTTCTCCCTCTGCTCAGAAAGCCCTTCCTCCTCCTACACCTAGCTATCTCCTCCTTGTCCTTCAACACTATGGGGACCACATAATTTACCATACAATTCCGGAGGCTTTAGAGAGTACAAAGAAACACTAAAAATCCTTAGCGGACATTAACTGATCTCTGACAGTTCTAAGCCAAAAGTACCTCAGGCAAACTGAGACCTAGGATCATCCTATTTCAGAGTCCCCAGCCCCTGCCAGCCCTGTAGGTGTGGGGAGCATCATGAGGCTCCCACCCCATGATGCTGAAGACTCCTCCAGGAGCCTCCTGTGTCCTCCTACTGCAAGCTCAGCAACCTGCCTCCCTCATCAGACTACATGTCTTCTGAGGACACAAACTACATCACTAACTACCATGTGGTGTGGCCAGTCACTAGCAACGAGTAGGTCTTCAATAAACAGTGATTAAATGAATAAATGAGATTAGCATAAAATTTCCCGAGTGTCCTCTTCACCGGTCCAAAACAATCCAAATGGAAAGAGATCATATGCCAAATGCTTCTCTAAAGAAATACCTTGAAGCTTCAGTGTTTGGTCTCTTATAACAACAGGGTATCAGCCCTTAATTGACCTTCATTCATGTAACAAGTCCGGAGCTCCTACTACGTGTCAGGCAACGTCTTGGGTGTTTGGGCCACAACAGGGAGCAAAACAAAGATTCAAAGCTGGGACTAGGGTTAGGCAAGTGAGGCATTCACACAGGAAATAGAATCTAAAAGGCACCAAAAAACTCAGTAATCAAGACAAATAATTTTTTAAGATATTTTTTAAATCAAAATTAATGCAACAAAAATGATGAATTATCACTATTTTTAAATAAAGGCAACATCAGTATTACGGGTTTATTTTTGCTTCAGGCTCCAATATGATCTAGTACAGTAATGTTAGTGATCGACTATTTATTTAAATGTTGACTTTTTCATTTTGATTTTTTATTAGTGTTTATCGATTTCTTGAGAGAGACAGTGTGGGGGTGGGGAGGGGCAGAAAAAGAGAGAGAGACAGGCACCAAATCCAAAGCAGGCTCCAGGCTCTGAGCTGTCAGCACAGACCCCAATGCAGGGCTAGAACCTGTGAGATCATAACCTGAGCCAAAGTCTGAGACTTAACCGACTTAGCAACCCAGGCACCCCTCATTTTTATTTATTTATTTTTTAAATACTGCATTGAAAGGAGGGCAGTTGTTGGGATGAGCACTGGGTGCTATACGTAAGCAATGAACCATGGGAATCTACCCCGAAAACCAAGAGCACACTTCACGCACTATATGTTCACCAATTTGACAATAAATTGCATTAAATAAAAAACCATGAACTCATATAAATATTATGTACATCTCAATTTAAAAAAATAAAATAAATACTGCGTTAAAATTTCATCCTGATATTGAGGGTTTTTTTGTTTTGTTTTGTTTTTGCTCCCTTTGCCTCCCTATAAATTTGCTCTTGAAGTGGGTGCCTCATTTGCTGACCCTAGTCCCTACGCTCCTCAAGGGTGGCTTTAATAAAAGATATATGAGTAAAAAGACTTGAAGGACATTAAGGGGTTAGCTGCGTGAATTCTGGGGGAGGTAAAGAAATAGTAGGGGCAACAGTGTGCCTGAGACAATTAAGGAGCAGCAAGGAGGTCACGAGTTAGCAAGTGAGAAGAGTTTAAAGAGGTCACAGGGAGGTCAGGTCACAGATTCTGGACTAGGGATTGCATCCTTTAATATGCCTAAGAACCAATGATGATCCTGCCTCAGTAGCTCTGAAGACGACCCTGAGATTCTACAGTTCTACCAAGTTTTTAGGTAAGGCTGATAGCTGTGATCCACAGAGAACACAGAACATGCAAAGTCTAGACTACTAAAAGCACTTGGGCCCTTATTCAGAGTAAAATGGGAGCAGAGAAGTTACATGTTCTGACTCATGCTTCAACAGAATCCCTTTAGCTGCTATGTTGGGAATACATTCTAGATGGAAACCACACAAAAGCATAGAGATTAGTTAAGAGATGAAAGCATGGGAATGCAAACTGGTGCAGCCACTCTGGAAAAAGGTATGGCGGCTGCTCAAAAATTAAAAATAGAACTACCCTATGATCCAGTAATCACGCTACTATTCACCCAATAACTACAAAAATACTAATTAAAAGGCATACACGTACCCTTATGTTTATGACAGCATTATTAACAGCCAAATTATGGAAGCAGCCCATTGACAGATGAATGGATAAGGAAGATTTGGTATATACATAAAATGGAATATTATTTTTCCATAGAAAAGAATGAAATCTTGCCACTTGTAATGACATGGATGGATCCAGAGAGTATAATGCTAAACAAATTAAGTCAGAGAAAGAAAAATACCATATGTCACTCAAGTGAAATTTCAGAAACAAATCAAATGAGTGAAGGAAAAAAAAAAAAAGGAGAGGGAGATGAACCAAGAATCAGACTCTTAACTACAGAGAACAAACTAATGGTTACAGGAAGGGAGGTGGGTAGGAGGATGGGTAAAATAGGCAATGGAGATTAAGGAGTGCACTTTTCATGATGAACATGAATTCATCATGATCTTGGTGTGGATTTGTGTGTGATGTATCGAATTGTCGAATCACTCTACTGTCTACCTGAAACTAATATAACACTGTATGTTAATTCCTATATAATGTAACAAAATGAAATGAAATAATAACATTAAAAAAAAAGAGAGAGAGAGATGAAAGCAGTAGCACAGGTGAGAGACAATGGTGAACCAGACCAGAGTGGTAGCAGGAGAGGAGTATGGAGGCTGATTCTCAGTGTATTTTGAAGGTAGAATTTGCATGATTTCCTTTTGTTAAATATTATTTTAATCCAAGTTAGTTAACATATTGTGTAGTATTGGTTTCAGGAGAATTTAGTGATTCCTCACTGACCTATGACACACAGTGTTCATCCCAACAAATGCCTTCCTTAATGCCCATCACCCATTTAGCACATTACCCTACCCAACCCCCTCTAGCAACCCTCAGTTTCTCTATAGTTAAGAAACTTTTATGGTTTTCCCCCCTCTCTTTTTCTTATTTTTCCTTCCCTTCCCCTATGTTCAACTATTTTGTTTCTTTAATTCCATAAATGAGTTAAATCATATGATATTTATCTTTCTGACTTTTTTGTTTAGCATAATACATTCTAGTTGCATCCATGTTGTTGCAAATGGCAACATTTCATTCTTTTTGATCACCAAGTAATATTCCATTGTACATATATAAATTATATATATATATATATATATATATATATATATATATATATATGCGCGCCACATCTTCTTTATCCATTTGTCAGTTGATGGACATTTGGGCTCTTTCCATACTTTGCCCATTGTCAATAGCACTGCTACAAACATTGGGAAGCATGTGCCCTTTCAAATCAGCACACCTATACCCTTTGGATAAATACCCAGTAGTGCAATTTCTGGGTCATAGGGTAGGTCTATTTTTAATTTTTTGAGGAACCTCCATATTGTTTTCCAGAGTGGCCACACCAGTTTGCATTCCGACCAGCAGGAACTTGCAAGATTTCCTGCCAGAACGGATACAACGTGTGACACAAAAGAGTTAGGGCCGTCTCAGTAGTTTTCTGGCTTGAGCAACTGGAAGGAAGGCGTTCATGCCACTATTGTGGAGATAACCACAAGTAATGCAGTGGAGGCTGGGGAAGGTCAGTTCAACTTTGGACAGGTTTGGGATGTTTATTAAAATGCAAGTGTGAATTTCAGGAAAACAAATGGATCCCCAAGTTTGAAATTCAGGAAAAAGATCTTGGCTAGAGAGAGCACATCATCATAAGCCACTGTTAATCAGCCAATTTTGCGAGCTACACTGGATACGAAGCAAAGACAATCCTTATAAAAATGTTTTCAACCCAATCATCTATAGCCAGGCCTTAGGGCCTTCTTCATACCGAATGTAAGTCTTGTCCAAAAGTAAACCCAAGTGACTTCCTAAGTGTGATCTCATTTTTTTTGTTCCCAATACTCAGATCTTCAAGCATAATTACATGAATCTTCTAAACCACTTAAACTCTGAGCTTCTGGATGGCTTATACGTACAATAAATGTACTTGTGGACAGCTTACTCTCTTTCATTTCATCTTTCTCAGAGTGGAATGCAGACCCTGGTATGGAGATAAATCCACACCAAGATCAGAGGAACTTGCAAGAGTTGTGTATCTTCTGTCTGTTGCCAGACAGACAGTAATGTAAGAATTCAAACAGAGAGTACATCCTTGCCCTTCCAAGCCCCAGCTGATGGCAGTCTAGTTTCAAATGACCAAGAGTCATTCCCATTTCATGTGAAATGCTTTCATCAGGTTCAGTTCGGTAAAAATTTCTTGAGCTTCTGCTACAGACCAAAAAGTGTCCCAGGTAAAGATAGAAAACTCTATCGGTGTGTCCCTGAAATCATCTAAAACCGAGTAATTTCAACAGGAGGAGAGGGAAACAGAGGTAAGGTGGTGAAGTTGGGAGTTAGAGAGAGACTCTGGCTAGTCCAAAGACAGCGAGAGAGACTCAGTAAGTAGAAGTGGCATGCAACAGAGAGACTGGCAAATCGTTAGTAATAAATATTCTGGGAATTATTCCTACCTTAAGCACTGGCCTTGGCAGAAATGCACTGATTAAAGAGATCTTATTTACTTCTATCTAACCCAGGGGCTCTCAAAGTTTGGGGCACATTAGAATTGGGATTTTAACCATTGTAACCACCTGGCTCCCACCCCATTCTGATTTAATTGGTATTAAGGTTGACCAGAAAAAGGCAGGTTAGATAGTTCCCCAGGTGATTCTAATGTTCAGCAAAGTTTGAGAATCTCTGCTCTAATCCTACAGAACCTGGTCATTTGGTACGTCTTTCCTCAAAGACATACCATCAACAAACAGAATCGTATGAGATCAGATATTGTAGAAGATTGGCCCCACCCCAGACCTACTGGAGCAGCCTGACTTTAATAAAATCCCCAGGATCCCACATTAAATCCCATTTAAAAAAAAAAAAAAAAACTTTAAAAAAATCCCACCAAGGTACTTTTATTACAAGTATCAATAACCTGGGTTTAGACAGCATTTCTCTGATTTAAGGGGACAGAAAGAAGAATTTTAAAGCAACCACTTCAAAAATTCGTTTCTATTATCTTTCCACATTATCTGACCTGAGGGTCACAGAAACTAACAGAAATCTGAAAAACTTATGATACACGCTTCCAAAGTCTAAGTTTGTCTCTATTCAACGTGAAATTTAAAACCTATAGCTAATTACAAGAGCCTATTCAAGCTTCTTTTTACTTCCCATATTTATAAACAAAGAGAAAAAGGATAATCCTACAGATTACCATCTGTTGAATATTATCAGTATCCTCTCGTTCAGAAACAGTTAACCACATTGCATCCACCTAAAGAGATTATTGGCTTCTACATTCTTTTTTTTTAACCAGAGTTTTTCTGAATAATTCCAAGTGCCATAGAGATAAATTAAAGATTCAAATATTAAGGACAGACTAGTACCTCATCTAGGAAAGTAGTTACATGTCCGAAAGATGAGGCGGTTAACTCTCCAAATAAAACCGTTTGAGAAAAGTCATTTACTCCAATGTTTTCAGTAATCTTCTTGGCAATATAAACAAGTTTATGTTTTCCATCTCTTGGGATCTGAAACAAGAGCAAGATGATTAGTCCAAGTTCACAGCGTAGTTTCCATATTAACACATAGGATTTGCTCTATCTAACTTGTAGCTAGATTGCTAAAAAAGGAATAAAACCTGGCATCTTGCCTACCTTTATAAATAAGGTAGTTCCACTGCTCTTTGCCCTACCTTCTGCAAACTGTATAGTTTTGTTCTTTTATAATGCTAATTCCATAGCATTATTGGTATGTAAATATCACCTTTAAGGGGGCTTGTCAATTACCCAAGATCATTATATACCCTAACATCTCCTTATTAAAAACAAATATAAGGAGAATTTAGCATTTTTCTATCTTAGGAAAGGTCATTCCTTTTTATAACCTTTTTTTTGTTGTTTGGAAATAAACCAAAGTGAAAGGAAGTTCAGGCACAAGAGGTTACTTTGTAAATCTATCCTCAAAATAAAATGTTGAATGAAGATATTTTAACATTTCCACAAGTACTGAGCTATTTCTTCAGATATGATGATTATTTAACTTAAGTAATCCTAGACTTAAGTATCCTATCTCCTTGTTTGACAAAATTTTTAATTAGTTATAATTGGGAAAAGAGCAAAACAAAAAAATTCAGATCTCAAAACCCTAAGGCAAATTCCTGTTACTCTTTCTCTGGGATCCTATTTCCCAGCTATTAAAGTGACACACAGCGATGATAAACACTTCACACATACAACACATTACACTGAGGCACTGTAAACACTAAAGACTTGATTTTGGCTCAGGTCATGAACCCAGGGTGGCAGATCCAACCGCGCATCTGCTCCATGCTGAGTGTGGAACCTGCTTAAGATTCTGTCCCGCTCCCTCTGACCCTACCCTGCTCATGCTCTCTCTGAAATAAATAAAAATAAAAATAAAAATAAATGCTGAATACAAATGCTGTATTTATAAGTGATACCTTAACCTCCAACTACAAAGTCTAAAAAAAAAAAAAAAAAAAAAAAAAGGAAGGAAGGGAGAAAGAAAAGATGGAAGGAAGGAAAGAAAGGACTGCCCCCCTTCTCCCTCCAGGGCTGGTAAACACCAAGTGTGCGCGGAGTGACAGAGCACTCCTTTTTTAAAGACTAAGTATTTTTCCTAGGATTAAATGTGACAGACAGACTTAGCATATGAAAAATTATTCAGGCTCTGCTAAAACATTTTTTAAAGACAGGACCCCAGATTGGCCCAAGAGCGATTGAAAACAGAAGTTATCTGGCACAGAGAACCCACCTTGTTCCCAAAGCCTAAGCAGTTGAAAAAGTGTAGTGTAGCTTTTCCTGCTTTATCTGGGTTGGGCAAACTAACCTTCTAGAAAACTAATCCACAGTTGCTTAACTGGAGAGTGGGCGCACGTGGGTGATTTTGCAAACTCCAAGGCAAGGGCTCCCAAAGAAAGTTTCTTAAAGCGCCTAAGTGCATGCCCCCAAGGGAACCCAAGGACGCGACTGGCCTGTCCCCGTACTGGCAGCCTGACAGGGTCCCTTAGCCTGTCGCCCCTTACCTCCCGGGCGACTGCGAGTGGTCCCGCGGCGGCGACGCTGAAGACAAGGCAGGCGGGACTGGGGTTCTCCAGGAACTCTCCCAGGACCTGCCGGTTTTCCTCGCTCTCCAAATGCTGGCTCCATTTCTCCGCTGAGAGCCCTAGCATCAGCTCCAGGCGGCCGCCGAGAAAGCGCACCCGCGCGTCTCGGGCGAAACTCCGAGCTCTCCTGGCCGCCGCCGCCTCTTCCTCCTCTTCCTCTTCTTCCTCCTCCTCCACCCCTTCCTCCTCCAGCTCCTTCATGCCGACCACCTCCAGGCTAGCGCCCGGAGTTAGGCGAAGGGCTGCTTCTTCTGGAAACCCGAACACCTCCCGGGCTGCCATCACGCACGTCCAAGAGAATGCTGGGTCGGTCGGCTCCACACGCTCGCGTCCCTGCCCAGCCTGGGGTGGGCGAGGACACTTCTCCCCACACGCGCTGCGGCAGACGCCCACCCCCTCCGGCGACTGCAAGCAGCGTGGCCGCTGGCCCACACCTGCTGCTACTTGGCTGCGGGCGTGGCACGCACTGCTAGTCCCACCGGCTGAGGCTCCGACCCAAGCGGAGCTGCGCGTCCAGTTTCCCGGGAGACGGCGTCCCCGCCCCAGTCAGCTGTGGGCGGGGTCAGCGCCCAGCTGAGGCCTTCCGGCTCAGGGCTCCTCCCATTGGGGCGGCTCTGGAGGGCGTGTTCTCCTCGTGTCTCAGCCGCTGAGTGGGTGGCTTCTTCTGCCCAACGACACCTTGTCCTACTGGACGTTCCGTGGGGTTCCCAGGGAGCGAGAGTAACAGCCCATCACTGATTACTATAGTTTATGCAGTGCTGTCTTGTGCCGAGCTCCGCGCTAAATCCTTAGCCTTATTTCATATAATCCCTAGAAAGTCAGGGCTTCGACTGCTCAGTTTGTCTTATGAGCAAGGGAACCAAGTCACAAAGTGGCTGCGCGACAAGGAGAAAGTGGAACCGGCATTCAGACCTAGCGCTGAGGGCTTTTATTCACCTTACTGCAGGTTGTCTGAGTAGTACCAGAAAAGAGCTAACCCGGCAGTGCGACTTCTCTGGTTGTGGAAATAAAGATCTAGGTATTCGAAGCCCTGATTCTGATCCTCACCTGCTACTTAATAGAATGTTAATATGCCCAATAAGAGAATGGATAGCGCTCTTTGTGCACTGCAAAGCAGCACCAGAATTATCGTGCAATCCAAAAGTAAATAAAAGATCATGGGAGAAAAGTTCCAGATTAAAACCAGTCCCCATGATATTGCAATGGAAATTCAACATGGCATATTGACATCTGTTGAGTCTATTAAAGAAACTTACATTACTGAAGTAGCCAGAATTTTGTGGGAGGAGTCCTTGAGCTAAACTTTTTTTAATGGGTCCGCTTTAATTGTTCATTTCAAAACAAAAACTTCAATCCCCATTCCTTTCATGGGAGCTATGGAGGAGTGTTGCCCTCAATCCATTATAATAACTAATTATTGAGGGAGCCCTTGTAGCTCAGTCAGTTGACCTTGGGATTCTCGATTTCCAGTAAGTCATGATCCCAGGTGGTAGGATCAAGCCTCCAGTGGGCTCTGAGCGTGGAGCCTACTTGAGATTCTCTCTCCTCTCTCCCTCTGCTGCCTCCTCCCCCCCTGCCCCCCTCACGAGCTAGCTCTTTCAAAACAAACAGACAAAAAAACCCTCATTTTGATAAATAGGTGTTTCTAGCAAGATTTAGAGATTCAATTATTTCTCCTTTTGGAATTTAGTCTGATAACCATCTGTAAGCTTTTCTAGTAACATAATCAGATTCCTGAATTAGCATACGCTCCTGGAAAGCCTTTATAATGACTTTAAGCCATTAAGGGTGCTATGTATGGGCCACAGCAATCCTTGATCCTCCAAAAGCAGTCTGGGAATCACTGCAAACACCTTACAATGGACTTTAAAAAAAAACTTTTAAAAAATGTTTTTATTTATTTTTGAGACAGAGAGAGACACAGCATGACCAGGGGAGGGGTAGAGAGAAAGGGAGACACAGAATCTGAAGCAGCCTCCAGGCTCTGAGCTGTCAGCACAGAGCCGGACGCGGGGATCAAACTCATGGACTGTGAGATCATGACCTGAGCTGAAGTCGGACGCCCAACCTACTGAGCCACCCAGGCACCCCTACAATGGACTTTTTAGTCTCTCCCGTCACCCCTGTATTCCAGCTTTGCATCCCCCCTCAGAAGAGAAACAAACATGCCGTAAGTAAGAGATGACTTAACTTGAAAGTGAAAAACCACTTTCAGACTCTGAAGAAAAAAAAAAAAAACCTAGATGATAGTGCTAGTATTAAAGTACAATTTTCAAAAAGTTAAATCTATAACTCAAAATACAGAATGAAGGCATGTCAAAGATTTATTCAACCCATTATTGAGGAAACCAACAAAATGGTGACACTGGTTCCACAGGGAATTAGAGAAAAAGATTTCTAGTCAGTGGTGAAAGACTGTTGGAATAAAATTACTAGGGTAGATACAATACTTCCTAATGTCCTCCAGGACACTATAATGTTAACTTTTGTTTGAGTTTTTTTTTTAAATAATTCCATTTCAGAAATTAATTTACATCTCTAATGAACAAAAATCTATAAATAAAAATAGAACTTTATAGAGTTTAGATCTGTAACCAGTAGCAAATAATGATTCAAAGGAGGGACATTCCTTGTAGATAATTAAGTAATCTTTTGGTGGACCAGTTAAATGATGTTCCAGTGTGACACTGAAAAGACATGCTGCCTTTCCTTTACCTTAGGTAATTCCCAAGTTTTGAATAAATTTCCTTATTAATAGCTAACATATATCAAGTACCAACCAATCAAGGGCTATGTACTGTGCTGAGTTCATTTATCTGCTCTGCAAATATTTATTGAATGCCAAGTAAGTGCCAAGCACTGTTCCAGGGGCTGAGGATACAACAGACTGAGTTCTTGCTCTCATATTACTGGTATAAACCAGATGTATATTGGCTACATGAGAGCTATACCAACTGGGTGCACTTTCCACTCCTACCACTACTGAGTATGGGACTCTGACCAGCTACTTACCTTCTCAGTTTCCTCATCTACAATAAGAATAATAAAATGACAGATTTGATGATTTTTCAGTAAATATTCCCTCTCCCTCATCTTTCTGTTCCTTTGAAGTTGTATTTGGCCATATGACTTGCTTTGGTCAATGGGATGTTAGCAGGCATGACACAAAGGCTTGAAATGTGTTTGCATGGTGGGGCTTGCCCTCTCGTGCCCCTGCCATTGTCATGATCAGCACATCCCCAGCTAGCTCTCTGATGCAAGGAACCAACCTGGACCCAACTTGAGCTCAGAGGTAAGTCCAGCTAAGCCTGGTCTAGATCAATCTGCTCTCAATCAACCTACAGATACAGGAATAATAATAAATGATTATTGTTTTAAGCCACATAATTGTGGTAGGTTTGGGATTCAGCAATAATAGCATGGCAATAGTCAATCAGAGGGTTGTTGTGAGAATTAAATTAACTCAGTTTACATACATGGAAAGTATAAACACTTGGGTCAGTGCCTTGTACACTTAAGCATTACAAGGAGTTTATCATTAGTTAGGGAGTAGAAAACAGAAATTAAACAAGCAAAGGTGTAGTATGTTTACTATGTCACATAATGATAGGTTCTAAGAAGAAAAGCAAAGGAGGGTAAAAAGTGGGGGAGGACAATGCTAATTAGTATCAGTGTTCAAGAAAGCCTCAGTTTTGAGCAGAAATCTAAGTGAGGAAGTGAGCCACGGATTCTGGGAGAAGACTATTCCATGCAGAGCAAAGAGCACATAGATCCATAGAGATGATGCTTGGTGTTTGCACAAACAGCAGGGCCAGTAAGAAGGAAAATAGTAGGAGAAGGGGAGAAAGAAGAAACATGCGACCAAATCTTGTAGGGCTACGGTAATGGCTGGGTTATTCTTAAACCGAGATGGTGTGGTAGAAACCGCTAACTGTCCCCAGTGTGCACTCACCCTTTATTCCTTCAGGTAATAGGACACTTACCCCATTCCAAGTTTTAATGGAACTCATGGTCACCCAACTGGAAATTTCATTTCCTAGTTACTCTTGTAACTAATGGAAAGTGAAAGTAATGAGGTACGACTTTTGTGTCATGTTCTTAAAAAGAATCTGCCAACCCTCCATTTCTTCTGTCTTCCCAGCTTGCTCGCTAATATACGGACATGGTATGCTGAGTCATGTTCAATCACGCAAATAATCATTAAGCATATGAAAAGATGGTCAACCTCCCTCACAAAAGAAAAATATAAATTCAAACTATAGTACAATACTATTTTCTTACTTGCTAGCTTTAAGATTGACATATTCTTGGTATAACTAGGGAAACAGGCATTCACATCACTGCTGGGCATTCAAACTGATACGATCCCAGAGAGTTAGTTAATTTCTAGAAAAATTACATGTGCATTTGCCCTTTGACGCAGCAATCTCTCTTCTAGGAATCTATACACAAAGCTGGTTATCACAACACTATTTATAAGAAGAAAAGCTAGAAGCAACTTATATGCCCAGGAGTAGAAGACTGGTTCAATAAACTACAGAGCATCCAAGCAATGGAGTAATATGCAGCTACAAAAAGGAATGAGGATACCTCTATATGCGTTAGTGGAATGATTCCCAAAATACATTTTCAAGTGCAAAATGAAAGGGAGAGAAAAATCTATATATTTTGCTGCCATTCATCTGTAAAAACAGAGATACCCTTGCACCTGTACCCTTGCACCACCCCCCTCCACACACACAGTATTTGTTTATTTTTTGAGAGAGACAGAGAGCATGAGCAGGGGAGGAGCAGAGAGAGAGGGAGACAGAGCATCCAAAGCAGGCTTTATGCTGAGAACAGAAAGCCCCAATGCAGGACTCAAACTCACGAACCGTGAGATCATGACCTGAGCTGAAGTCGGAGACTTAACCGACTGAGCCACCCAGGCACCCCATATTTATGGGAAAATATAATTACCATAATGGAAGAATAAGCCAAAAATGTTTAAAATTATTTACACATGAGAAAGGGTAGAGAAAACAGGGACAGAAGCTAGACTTCTGAAAATATACATCATTTTCCATAGTTGATAGGAATTGTGTAAATATTTTACATAATTAAAAAATGAGTTTAAACTTAAAAAACCTCTAAAAATAAAAAACAAAATGAACCAAATGAATTTATCTGTATATTGAGTTAATTGGCATAGCCATAGAGAGAGGAACTATTTTAAGTGATTTTAAAACAGTAATTAGATGGTGTATCCCTAAAAAGATAAAACCTAAGAACAAAAAGAAACACACAAAATAAAATAAAAATGATGTAAAAAAAATAATTTTAAATTGTTTTCAGTAAGTATGTTTCCAGTAATTGCGTGGGTAATATTATTATAAAAATGACTATGCATTATGAGAATAAAGCTATCATGGATTAGATTCTTAGATAAATAGACTCTAAGGCTCTTTGGGGGATTTGCATGCAGATCATTTATTATGGAGTGTGCTTTAAATAACAAAAAAAAAAAAAATACTTGTAAGGGAATAGAAGAGCCAGACTGGGCAGAAGAAGAAGTTGAATCGTCAGGAAGTTGCAAGAGATTTGGTTGATCCCATGAGGAGCTCTTAAACCGTGATAGCCCTTTACGGATGTCCCAAATTGAGGCAAGAGAACCACAACTTTGTAGCCCCATATTTCACCAGGAGAAGTGGTATAACCTTCCCCAATTTCTGGGGAAAGACTTAACATGAGGCTTCAACAGGCAATATTTCCAGCAGATGAATGAATGAGTTCCTTGTTCCTGAGGGGAAAGATCTGGGCAGCACCCACTACAAAAGCAAATGAATGATTATGCTGGTGTCCTTGGAAACCAGGAATTTGGGCAGAGTGAGAAAGAATAATTGACAGAAGACAGATGAGGTTAAGTAAAAACCCTTTAGACTTGATTTTAAAATTAAAGTTTTAACATATAGTCATGATCTCCTGTTTTTTATAAACTATCCGTCACCTAGTTTTGCTCACTGAATAGTCTGAAACAAGAAGTAACCCTTTGCCATGAGCATCCCTGGTGCTTAGACGTTGGTCTCTAAATACCATTTTCTACTCATAGAAACAAGGAAACTTTGAGAAACGGCTGTTTCTAGCTGCGGGACAGAAAAAGCACAAGTTGGTTTTGGAACATGCTGTAACAGCAGAAAGCAAGGAAGCTATCAAATACTTATGAGAGTGTGACAGAATTTTTCAGAAGTCAACTTGAAGAGGCTTCCACTACCTTAAATTTGAGCTCCGGTGAAAATAAAAACTACAACAGCTTGAAATGTTTCAAGTATGTGGCAGTCCACGAATATGTGATGGAATATGCTTCCGGCTTCTGCTTATGATATAGAAATTTAAGAAGAACTTCCCTCCCACCCTTATGACAACAGTGACAAAATATGTAGAGAAATCTGCAAAAATCACAACGTTGCTTGAACTCATCAGAGACCTAAGATTGCAGGGCGATGAACTACACTGAAGAAATGGGGCATGAGTACTTGATTACCTAGAGGTGATACCTCTAGAATACAGAGACTGTTGGGGCCACAGATGTGAGGAGGATCTGTAGCCACTCACAGGCTTCTTTCCATGGACACGGCAGAATTCTCACTAAAACAGTTTGGTGAGAGCCCTGAGATAACATCCTTGCAGCTCAGGCCTGGGGAAGGGAAGCAAGACCCCATTTCACCCCATCTCTCCTGTCCCTTCTGTGCTAGTTTCCACCAGTATCCCTCATCCTCCAAAGAAAATCATATCATCATATATAATGGTACCAAATCAACACACTATACATCCAAAACTCACACAACGTCATATGTCAATTACATTTCCATTTTTATATATAAATAAATACCCTCCCTTGACCCCCACAATTAATTAATTAATTGATTGATTATTCAACACTCCTTCTTATCCAAAAGATGTAGCCTAATTCCCCTCTCCTTGAAGCTAAGACTGCATTTAGTGACACTTGCATTGAATAGAGTATGGCAGAAAGATTGAATGGTGAGGCAGACATGGAAAAATACTTTCTGGCAAATCAGCTCCACCCTAAACACAAACTAACATTACAGGAATTTGAAGCTTGGGTGTCCTAAGCATAATCAGAGCAACATTAAACCTCAAGCCGGGTCAATTACCCACACCATAACAGAGCTGAAGAATGCTTATGATAAATTCATCAGTAGACTCGACACATCTGAGCAAAGAATCAGTGAACTTGAAGATAGGTCAATAGGAATTACCCAAAATGAAACACAAAGCGAAAAAGGAGTATAAAAAGGATGACAGGACATCCAAATGCTGTGGGACATTATCAAACAGTCTCAAACATGTAGTTGGAATCTCAGAAAGAGAGAGAGAATGAGGCCAAATAAATATTTCTTAAAAAAGTGGCTGAGACTTAATTTTTCAACATTAATGAACAATGCTAAGCATAGTTCTAAAAAACTCAAAGGGCAGCAAGCAAGATACATACCAGACAAAGTAAAACGAAGCAAAATAAACAAAACCCTACATACACACCTAGGCATATCCTACTCAAAATGTTTTAAACAGAAGACAAAGAGAAAAATCTTAGAAGCAACCAGATTGGGGGGGTGGGGCAGTGTGGGGAACCAAGTGGCATAAAGGAAAGAAGTACAACAAATTTACTTTCAAGCCATAAGATAGTGGAGTGACATCTATGGGAGAAAAAAGGGTTAAACCAGAATACTATAGCCAGCAACAATATCTTTCTAATTGAAGAAAAAATTTAAAAAAACGTTCTCAGATCAACAAAAACCGAGAGAATTCATTGTCTGCAGACCTGCACTATAGGAAGGTGGCAGAACAAGATAGAGGAAACCTGGTTTTCAGGACAAATTGTTGGAGCAGTGCTGGAGCAGTAGAGCAGTACTGTCCTCAAAGCTTTCGGGGCGCCTGGGTGGCGCAGTCGGTTAAGCGTCTGACTTCAGCCAGGTCACGATCTCGCGGTCTGTGAGTTCAAGCCCCGTGTCAGGCTCTGGGCTGATGGCTCGGAGCCTGGAGCCTGTTTCCGATTCTGTGTCTCCCTCTCTCTCTGCCCCTCCCCCATTCATGCTCTGTCTCTCTCTGTCCCCAAAATAAATAAAAAACGTTGAAAAAAAAAAAAAAAAAGCTTTGAACTTGTACATAAAAAACAGAAATAACTTTTTTTTTTTTTTTTTTTACTGTGTTTTGGGTCTCTGTGTTGAAGCATTTTAGTCTATATTCTAGTGTGTGCAGATGGGAGCCAATAAGGGTTCTTTAAGGGAAAGAGTGACATGGTTTCACTAAGGTTTTAAAAGGATGATTCTCTCTGTTTGCTGTGACTAGGCAATGAAGAATCAAGGATTATAGCAATAACCCGGAAGAGAGATAATTGTGGTGATATTTAGCAGTGGAAGTGGTGAGAAGTTATGAGAAGTGGTTAGATTTTAAAGGTGTTTTTAAATTTTTTTGATGTTTGTTCATTTATTTATTTATTTATTTTGAGAGAGAGATAAAATGCTAATGGGAGAGGTGCAGAGAGAGAGAGGGAGACACAGAATCTGAAGCAGACTCCAGGCTCTGAGCTGTCAGCACAGAGTCTGACTCAGGGCCTGAACCCAGAACAATGAGATGATGACCTGAGCCGAAGTCAGATGCTTAAACAACTGAGCCACACAGGTACCCCTAAATTTTTAATATGTTTTGAAGATGAAGCCAACAGGATTTGTTGAAAGTGTGGATATGGGATATACAAAAAGAAAAAAATTATGGATTAATAGGATTTTTTTTTTCCTGACAAGAGATTTATTCGAGATGCGCTAAGATAAAGGAACCTGGAGGTAAAACACATTTGAGGAAGGAAACCAGGACGCTGGGTTTGGACATGTGAAATGTCAGGTGTCTAGTAAATGTCCAGCTGGAGGTATTGAAATGTCCGTTGGATATATAGTCTAGGTTAAGGGGACAGGTGAAGCTAGAGAAATAAACTTGAGAGTCTTCGGCATAGGGACAATGTTTAAAGTTACGAGACTAGAAGAGATCACCTGGGGTTATCTGAGGACCAAACGCTGGGACTAAGGAGGAACCAGCAAAGGAGACAGAGAAGGAGAATCTAATGGTGCAGGAGGAAAAACAAGGAGAAAGCAGAGTTCTAGAAGTCAAGACAGGAAAAGAAAAAAAAAAAAAGTTTCCAGAAAAAGGGAGTAGCCAACTATACCAAATGCTTCCGACAGGCCAAGTGAGGTGAAGACTGAGAATCAGTTGTTGGACTTACACAAAGTGGTCATTAATGACCTTGAAAAGGGGTTTGTCAAAGGAGCGATGAAGTCAAAAAACTTGGTTGGAATGAGTTTAAAAGAGGATGGAATAAGAAAATTTGGAGACAGTGAGTACAGGAAACTCTGTTTAGGAGGAGCAGAGAAATGGAGTAGGAAGTTGGTGTGGGAAGAATTTTCTTTTTCTAGATGTTTTCTTGTTTTCTAAATATATCATTGCACTTTTTTTTTTATGAGAATGGTTTACTAGAGAGGGAAACGTTGCTGATGATGGAGAAAAAGGGAAGGGATTGCTGTCTTTGAGCAGGAAAGAAGAGGATGGAATCTAGTGTTACATAAGGATTCGCCTTAAATAGGAATGCAGAGATTTCATCCACAAAAGCAGAAGAAAAGGCAGAGTAAGATATGGGTAGCTTGATACATGGAGGGATGGGAACGTATGGAGGCTCTCTTCTGACTGCCCGTTTTCTGATGAAGTAGCAGCAAAGTCATCAAATGAGAATGCCAAGGAGGGAGGAGATGTTCAAGGTTTAAGATCAGTGAAGGTGTCCAAGAGTGGTTGGGGAGATAGGAAAAGTGAATCAAATATGGAAGTACAGTAGGTTTGCAGAGCAACACCAAGTTTAATTGATATGATTTTCAGTATTTCTTTTCAGCCATATTCAACTGCATGGTTTTTGAAGCTAACTTGGCTGGATTTTACCATGATTGATTGGTTTTTGCCAGGATAGTTTGATGAAGGGAGATTGGGGCAGGAGAGTTGAAGGTGTATGGAAATTAGTCATTAATATTTTACTACAAATGCAATATCACCTTACACCTGTTAGAAAGTCTATTTTTTAAAAAGATAACAAGTATTGGAGAGAATGTGGAGGAAAGAGAATTCTTGTGCACTGTTGGTGGGAATGTAAATTGGTGCAGCCACTACGGAAAACAGAAGTTCCTCAGAAAATTGAAAACAGAACTACTTGGGACGCCTGAGTGGCTCAGTTGGTTGAGGGTCTGACTTCGGCTTAAGTCATGATCTCACTGGACATGGGTTCCAGCCCCATGTCAGGCTCTGTGCTGAAGGCTCAGAGCCTGGAGACTGCTTCGGATTCTGCGCCTCCCTCTCTGCCCCTCCCCCACTCACGTTCTCTCTCTCTCTCTCTCTCTCTCTCTCTCAAAAATAAATTAAATAAATAAAAACGGAACTACCATATGATCCTGAAATCCAACTTCTGGGTATATATCTGAAGGAAATGAAATCACTGTCTCACTATCTGGAAGAGATACCTGCACTCCCATGTACATTGCAGTATTATTCACAGTAGCCAAGACATGGGAACAACCTAAATGTCCACCTATGGATGAATGGATAAAAACAGTTGATACACACACACACACAGACATACACATAAGCACAACACACATATATAAAGAAGGAAATCCTATCTTTCAAGACAACATGAATGGACCTCGAGGATATTACGTTAAGAGAAAAAAGTCAGATAGAGAAAGATAAATATTGTATAGTATTACTTATATGTGGAATCTAAAAAAAACTGAACCTATAGAAATAGAGAGTAGAATAGTGGTTACCAGGGCTGGGGGTTGGGGAAAATAAGCAGATGTGGTCAAAGGGTACAAATTCCCATGCATGAGATGAAGAAATTCTGAGGATCTAACGCACAGCATGGTGACCATGGTTGACAATACTGTCCTGAACACCTGCCAAGAGAGTAGATCTTGAATGTTCTCACCACACCTAAAACAACAACGAAAAAGGTAATTATGTGAGACGATGGAGGTGTTAACTAACTTTATTATGGTAATCATTCCATACCTATATAGGTGTATCAAATCATGACACTGTACATCTTAAAGTTACACAATGTCACCTGTCAATAAGGCTGGAAGAAATATTTTATTAGGGTACCTAAGCTAAGTAAGGAGAGAAATGAGGGGCAGTAAAAAGGTAATAGAATTAATGGATTCTGACATGGAGAAAAGTGAAAAGTTTGCCTAGAATATGTACATATTCAATTTCTCCTCTGGGAAAGTAGGGTTTCTGCTAAACACCTCCAAGGATGAATTCAGACTTAGCATTCAGGACCAGCCTCAAGTAAGAGTATGTGACTGTTTTCAATCTCCTAAAAAGGTTTCCTCTACCGTTTGCCAATGCCTAAAGTCCCCTCATTTGCTCCAATCACACAATTATTCTGTGTGGATAAGTAACACATTTTCACAACTTTTTTTCAAGTAAATAGAGTACTTAAAAGAGTAGGAGGATACCCAACAAATGAAGGAGAAAAGAGCGCCCTGAGGAGAACAGTAGAGGGAAACAGTGAAAATGGAAGATAATTTATTGATCCCCTGATCCCACCAAAAGGGATATGTCAGGAATGCTTCAGTTCGCAATTGCAGTTAACCAAAACCCAACTGACAGTGGCATACGATAAGGACGTTTATAACCTCACATAGGTGAAAATGTCCAGAGGTAAGAAAAGGAAACATCTTCATTTTTGAGCGGAGAAAACTTTCCAAAGCCTTCCACAAGACTTCCCCTTACATCTAATCAGCTAGAATTATATCTCAGGCCCACATCTAATCCTTGCACTTCTCCAGGACAATGAGAACTTCTTGGTTAGTTAAGCTAATCAAGGTCCAACTCCAGCCTCCTCTTAAGGATATGGCCACTAGGAGGAGCCTGCACAAAATCTGGGTTCTGTTAGTGAGGAAAAAGGGAAAAGTGTCCATTTGGTAGTTAACCAATAGGGATATTAACCGTGTTTTTTTTCTCAGATGCCACTAATAACATAAGACATTATGGGAAATACCACCTTACACTAACGCAATTTCCCATGAATTACAAAGACTTCAGCACTTTTTTTTTTTTAATTGTGGCTGAACATTAAAAGAAATTTACCTTGGAGAAGCCCTTGACTGAGGCCATCTTAAGATTTTGGAAGGAGAAAAAGAAAAACAGGACAACACTGAAAAACTATGCAATTGGAGGGATTTTATTACCTGGATATTCAGAGATATCGAGACATTGAAACCAGTTGGTGAAGGACAAATAGAACAGGAAACTGCTAAGCCCTAAGATACGAAACAGGGGAGTAGAGAAGGGTGATACACCAATGAAGAGACAAATGCAAATCACAGACAGGAATATCAACTCATAAGGTCAAGATTATTCAAAGCAGATATAAAACAATAGTTTAGTTATATTTTTCTTAAGACTGTTGGTTTTGATTTAAAAAAAAAAACAACTTGGGGCACCTGGGCGGCTCAGTTGGTTAAGCGTCTCACTTTGGTTCAAGTCATGATCTCGCGGTTTGTGACTCGGAGCCCCACATCAGGCTCTGTGCTGACAGCTCAGAGCCTGGAACCTGCTTTGGATTCTATGTCTCCCCCTCTCTCTGCTCCTCCCTTGCTCATGCTCTCTTTGTCTCTCTCTCTCTCTCTCTCTCTCTCAAGAATAAACAAACATTAAAACAATTTTTTTTTAATTAAAAAAAAAACAACTTAAAATCTTAGCGGAAAGAAATCTTAGCAGCATTTCAATGGGTACATCAGCGATGTAAATATAAAACGCAAAAGGAGATTTTTCTGACCTAAATCTATGCATGAACTTTCTAGAATATATGCATGAATTTCAGAGTCAAAGGGGGGAAATATAGTAGAAAGCCAAAGGATTTGCAGAAAGAATCATCTCATAGTATTTAGGCAGAAAATACCAAGCTGTACTGGAAATGACTGACAAAAACAAGCAAGCAAGCAAACAACAACCACAAGGCTCTCAGGAAATCCTCACCCAGTACTTGGTGTAATCTCTTCCTGTACCAGTACAAGGCACTCTACTTAACATCATAGTTACTTGTGCAGCTTTCTTCTTGTTTTCTCATTAGCAACTAAGCCAGTTGAGGGCAGGAACTGTCAGGGACTGTGGCATTTATTTATTTATTTTATCTCCTACAGCATCCAGCATTGACTCTCTAGAAACACTTTTGTTCAAATACTTGTTGAATTGGAGCAAGCCCTTCAAAACAAGGCCAGCAAGAGGAAGGACTTCTGTTCTCGAAGAGATTTTAGGGCAAACGTGAGGGTCTCTGAAGGAAGACGAAAAAAATAAATCTGTGGAAGGAGATTAATTAAATTACAGGTGATCCGAACAAGAAAGCAGCTTTATTCTAGGTGCACTCGTTCCAGAGAAGGAAGATTTAGAGATTAAATAAATTCATCGCAAGAATATGAAAAGGAGTGAAGCTGTGGGGGGTATAAACACAATTATTTCTGAATATCTTCTTAAATCGTATTAAACATTATTATTTCTATTCCTGTCTATCAAGCCTTGCCTTGAAATGAGAGATGAGGAGGAAGCCCAGAGAAGGTGCTGGGCCTCGGGCACAGGTGGGAATTCAGTGAGGATTAGTGACCTCTCCCAGCGTGGAGGCAGCAGACATGTATAATTAAGCCTCGAGTTTATTTAGCGCATAACAGTTTACAAAGCCCTTTCCTAGGAGCTATCCATCTTTCTTAGTGGAGAAATATGTAAGGAGGAGAGCCGTGTGCTTTAGGTCAGAAAAATCTCCTTTTGCCTTTTATATTTACATTGCTGATGTACCCATTGTAATGCTGCTAAGATTTCTTTCTGAACCAGTAAGCATTGCTTGCTTTTCTCCCTAAGTACACACATTCCTAATATGTTGGTAGTGAATTGTTACAGGATATAGAATTCCACATCAAACTAGAACATTCCCAAATTCCGAAGGACCAGCGTGTCCTCTTTAATGCCCAAATTCTGTCGGCACCAAAAAGCTGCCACCACTTTCCCTGCAATTCCAGTCCCTTACAAAGAGGGCATCGTCTTTGTGACTCTCTGGAGGGCTGCTAGGGCTGGGACAGGTTAGAGATAATAAAGCATTCTTTCAGTTCACACCAGGGGCCCCTTTCTCAGCCACCCAAGCCCTGCACCTCCCCATGCCAACGAGGATGCAAATACAGTAATCCTCCATGAACCTCAGTACCTTTGTCCTAAAATGGTCAGTAAAACTGCCATTGACAAAATCAAGATCTTTAAGAAGACAGTGTGTTTTTGGGGTGGGGGGGGGGGTGGTTGGGGAAGGCAGAAGGGAAGTCACAAAAATAGCTTAAAGTGTAATTCTTTGTCAATTCTGTGGTATGCGTTTTGCTCACATCTCTAAAATTGGGGCATGTCTTACATTTGTGGTCTGCCCAGAGTCCTGTCGTTGTTACTCATGCCCCACCATACATCTGCAGCAAAGCTTGCAGAGAAATTCCTGGAGTTCTTTTATGAAATGCTGCATCATTAGTGCCGTTAATGTCACAGAAGATGATACTGGTTGAAAACTGATGACTCCTGGTATGTTAGTTAGCTATTGAGGTGAAACCTGTCCCCAAATGTCGCAGCCCGAAACAACAAACACGTGTTACTTAGCTCACAGGGTCCCTGTTGGTCAAGAATCTGAAGGAGTGTAGCTGGGTGCTGTGGCTCAGAGCCTGTGAGGAGGTTGTAGTCAAGATGGGGTCTGGGGCAGTAGTCATCTGAATGCTTGACTGGGCTGGAAGATGCATGTCAAGCTCACTTATTTGACGGTTGTCCAGAGGTCTCAGTTCCTTACCACGTGGGCCTCTCTTGACGACTGCTTTATACCACGGCAGCTGGTTTCCTCCAAAGTGGAGAATCCAGGAGGAGAAGAATTAGAAGGAAGCCACAGTGACTTTCTATGTCCCAGTCTTGGAAGTCCCACCCGGTCACATTGCACTTTATTCTGTTCATTAGAAGCAGTCACGAAGTCCAGCCCACACTCAAGGGGATGGAATTAGGCTCCACTTATTGAAGGAAGGAATATCAAAGAATTTATGAACATAGTTTTAAAATTACCACTCTTGGGCACAAACATGATTGAAAAGTTAGTCACTGAATATGAAGAAGCTATTTCATTTAGATTTTTTTGAAGATTTTATTTTTTTAAGTAATTTCTACACCTAATGTGGGGCTCGATCTCACAACCCTGAGGTCAAAGGTCGCATGTTCCACTTATTGGGCCAACCAGCCCTCCCTCATTTAGATTCTTCATGTAGGTACAGGAGTGATGCATGGGAAAATACCTGTCTAAATAAGTCTAATAGAGCTCTCAAGTATAAAAGAAAAATTTTAAGAATAATAAATCATTGTATTGTAGTGTTATTGGCAGGGGTATTTTAGTGATATACAAATTAATATATATAAATAACTGATCATGTCTCAGATTCAATAAATATTAACAGGCTTTTAAAGACCAGTGAAAATAAAGTGTAGGAAGCAATCACATTTGTTGATGTAACAGACCCTTTCTCTTTTAAAATTCCTTTTAAAATTATTTAAGGGGCCCCTGGATGGCTCAGTGGGTTAAGCATCCAACTCTTGATCTTAGCTCAGATCTTGGTCTTACGGTCATGCCCTGAGTTGGAACCCAATGCAGGGCATGAAGCCTACTTAAAAAAAAATTACTTAAGGGGCGCCTGGCTGGCAGGCTCAGTCAGTTGAGCGTCCAACTTGGGTTCAGGGCATAATCTCCCGGTTCGTGAGTTTGAGCCGCATCGGGCTTTGTGTGGACAGCTCAGAGCTTGGAGCCTGCTTTGGATTCTGTGTCTCCCTCTGTCTCTGCTCCTCCCCCACTTGTGCTCTGTCTCTCTCAAAAATAAACAAATATTAAAAAATTAAAAAAAAATTACTTAAGTCATCATAATCCACAGAAACTGTATCTTACGCAAATATTACAAGAAGTTTTAAAATCAGTCCTATCTTTAAGTGAAATAACTTTTCCACTTATATTTGTCTTTGATTTTGTGTGTCTAAGTACAATGCTTATGTAACGCTTGAGTTTTTCATAAATTCAGCAATTAAAATGATGTTTTGGGGACTGGGTTTTTCTATCCCTATATCGAAAGTGTGAAGAACCCACTGTGCAGGGTTCACATTCAGCTGTATAGCCACAATGGTTATTAAGATATTAAAATAATTCCATGCCAAGAAATAAATAGGCACTGTGGTTCCTGATCTCTCTACTTCTATCCCATGACTTCCCCAGGATCCAGCAACTGAAACAGTAAAGGCCAGCACTGAGGGGTTGGGTAGGAGTGTGTGGGGATGAAGGGTCAGGGGGGACTCGGGGGCCTTCCTCCATCACTACGTCTAGCATCCTTTCTGACCTGATACATGCTGTGCTGTAACTGTTATAAATACTGTGACTATCAAACATGTATCTATGCTAATGAAAACCAATAATTACTTTTATATTTTTGTTTAAGGGGAATGAACTGAACTTGGGAATAGGGTAACTCTTGGTTTGATATCTAAATATGTCTGAATTTTGATTGAGGTGTTGATTCTGGAAAACAAAGCCGTGTCCCCTGGATTCATAAGCTGGATGTATTTTAAGCCAGGTTATATTTCAGCTACAAAAAATTAAAGCAGGAGGGTTACTTGATCTTTTTACAGCTCATAATTATTTTTGGAGTATTCTGAACAATGCTAGAATTTAAAAACATCTTATATATTTCTAAGTAAGAGATGTAAGTACTCAAATCATAAATCTGACCAGTATTGCTATTACAATGAAATGTATAACGTAAAGATGAATATTTTATTTGAATATATTCTTTAGTGATTATCAGTTCTTTTCTCATACCATTAATTCTTCATAGAATTTTTCAAGATCATGGATTCAAATAAAGATAATATTTAAAAGAAAACTAATATTTTAAAAGCATTTGACAAACAAGGTAACACTTCTCCTGAAAATACAGAACAATTATTTTATATCTGCAAAACGATCAATTTAATATAATTCTTCAGGTAGGTTTGCCCTTTTATCCTTTTTTTTTTTTTTTTTTAAGATTTTATCCTTAAGTAATCTCTATACCCAATGTGGGGCTTGAACCCACAACCTCGAGGTCAAGAGTTGCACACTCCACAGCAAAGGACACAATCAACAAAACTAAAAGGCAACCAAAGGAATAGAAGATCTTTGCAAATGACATATCACATAAACTCAACACACAAAAAACAAATAATCCACTGAAGAAATGGGCAGAAGACATGAATAGACACTTTTCTAAAGAGGTCCAGATGGCTAAAAGATGAAAAGATGTTCAACATCGCTCGTCAGGGAAATACAAACCAAAACCACAATGAGATACCACCTCACACCTGTCAAAATGGCTAAAATTAACAAGTCAGGAAACAACAAATGTTGGCAAGGATGCAGAGAAAGGGGAACCCTCTTGCACTGCTGGTGGGAATGCAAACTAGTGTAGGTACTCTGGAAACTAGCATGGAGGTTCCTCAAAAAATTAAAAATAGAACTACCCTATGACCCAGAAATTTCACTACTAGAACTTGTCCAAAGGATACAAAAATGCTGATTCAAAGGGGCACATACACCCCAGTGTTGATAGCAGCACTATCAACAATAGCCAAAGTATGGAAAGAACCAAAATGTCCATCAACTGCTGAATGGATTAAGAAGATGTGGTATATGGATATATAATGGAATACTACTCGGTGATTAAAAAGAATGAAATCTTGCCATTTGCAACAATGTGGATGGAACTGGAGGGTATTATGCTAAGTGAAATAAGTCAGTCAGAGAAAGATATATGATTTCACTCATATGTGGGATTTGAGAAACTCACAAGATGAACATAGGGGAAGGGAAGGAAAAAGAAGATAAAAACAGCAAGGGAAGCAAACTACAAGAGACTCTTAAATACAGAGAACAAACTGAGGGTTGCTGGAGTGGAGATGGGTGGGGGGGGTGGATTAAGTGGGCGACGGGCATTAAGGAGGGCACTTGTTGGGATGAGCACTGGGTGTCGTATGTGACAGATGAAACACTGGGTTCTACTCCTGAAGCCAAGACTACACAGTATGTTAACTAACTTGAAAATAAATTAAAAAAAAAAAAAAAAAAGAGTTGCATACTCTACCCACTGAGCCAGCCAGGCATTAACCTATTTTTTTTTTTATGTCAAAGTGTACATTTGTAATTAGATACAAGAATAAAAGCAGAATAAAAGGAATTGGTGGACATACTTATATAGATTTTTAATACAAATTGGCATCCCCGTGTTTTGAAAATCATAACAAATAGAAAAACATATAAAGACCTGAGACTCTTTCCATAGGTCTCTAAACCCTGTTCTACTCATGATTTATTCTATAAAAATGGGAAGTAAAATAAGGTTATATATTGTCATCAGCATAGGGCTTACTTTTCTAACAGTCTTTTTGTTCACATAATTATAGAAGTGAACTATAATACAAAACCACGGTAACTTATAAATTTACTTATGACTTATGAACTGTAGTTAGAAATAGACATGATGCTCCGCCAAACACGCAGGTGCACGCGCGCGCGCACACACACATTTCACGTATGCATATACAAATTTGACAAAGAATAAGCCGACATAAAGAAAGCTTCAAAGATGTAAAACAGTTAAGTTAAAGTTGTAACCACTTGCAATATTCCTGAACTGAGTTGGAATCTTTTTTCAGTAAGCTTCCTGTTTGCCTTTAAATTATTTTCCTCAACAGTGTAGTTCAAACTTGTTGTTTCAAACTCAGATTCTCAGAAGCCATGATGCCCTTTACATAACACCATGAATTACTGATGTATTTAATTCTAGCATAAAATTATACAAGCTAGGAACGATTTTACCAGCAGAAAATATAACCTTTATTATGGCTCCCACATCTCAAAGATAATACTACTATCAATAAAATATTTATTAAACCACATTTCATAGCAAGGTAATAAATAACACAATTTAGGCCAAGCCAACCATCTAGAAAGGCATGATTCAAAGATGGATGGGTGATTAAGACAACTTACATTTAATTTCCTCCTCTTCCCTGTATTTGCTTTTGTCTGATGTTTGCTCCCAGGGTCTGACTTCCTGGCTCTCTGACTCTGACTTGAGATGAACCTGTTCATCTTAACTTGGCCCAACATGATCTGAGCCTTGGCTCCTCCCCATGGATTCAGGCTTAATACACTCCCATATCTGCAAGCTCTGGCCAACTGGTCCCTAGGATTGTGGCAAGAGGATCTTGAGGTGCTCTAGAAATCTAGCTGAGGTAGAGATCCAGGGAAACAGGGTTAGTTCGGAAAAGAGGAACAGCATCCCTTGTGCCTGAATCTGGCATGCAATAGGTGCTCAGTGAAGTACCACCTGATTGGAAAAAGCATCCCCAAAAGTCAGGTTGGGAATGAAAAGACAAGTCAGAGTTAAGAACAGGATCTGGAAGCCAAGGTAAGACACTAAAGAGGACAAGATGGCCGGAAGTGGAGAGCAGGAAGTAGCCAGAGGTGCCCCTGAGGATGGCAGGACACTAAGCCAGTTTGGACAATGCATTTATTTATATCCTAATTCCACAAAGAAATCAGAACAGCTATGTGAAAGTAGCTTGGAGCTCATAAATTCTTTTTCTGAGAGACTGAAAAGTAGCTTGTTGAGAGTAAGAAAACCTTTGGAAATCAAATTGCACATTTTCTTTTTTGTGGCTATAAGTTGATAGGAAGCTGGAAAACACAGGAGTGCTTTTGCCCTGAGGGCTCAGATTCATTTTGTCTATTTAATAAATATAGGAAATGATTTTAAATATAGAAAACTTTCCATTCATGTCTACAAAAAAGTTGTTGAACACATGAGCAGCTGTTTTTGTTTTTCACCAATTGGTTTGCTTCTCGTTCACTTGTTTGGTTATCAGCTATCACTTCGAGGTAGGCAAATTGTAGTTGGAACGAACATTTTAAAATTAGGATATAACTGATTTGAAACTTTCATTTTGTTGAATAGCATTGGGAAAAGACGACTATCCTCTAATTTTGAGATAGAGCACCCCAAACTGGCTCATAAGCAGATAGTTTGAGGAAAACATGCAATTGAATCAAGAAATTCCTACTGAATTTCTCCCTTTTTCCTCTTTGGGATATTGAGAATTAACTTTTCAATGCATTGTCCACTTCCAAAGCTTTTCAGCTTTTCAGCATTGGTCCGACTAGGAAATATTCCATGCTCTTCCCCCCCACCTTTTGGATTAACTTATAATTAACAATAACTTCTACTGAAAACTGTATCAGAAGCTTGGGAGATTTATCTTTTTTTTTTTTTTTTTTTTTTTTTTAAGTTTGTTTATTCTGAGAGCACAAGCTGGAAAGGGGCAGAGTGGGGCAGAGGGAGGGCAGAGGGAAAGGAAGAGAGAGAATCCCAAGCAGGCTCTGTGCTGTCTGATGAAGCTGGACGCTTTAACCGACGGAGCCGCCCAGGTGCCCCTTGGTAGAGATACCTTATTTGGTCCTCTTAACAGACCTGTGAGGCATTATCCTCACTGTGCCAAAGAGGAAAAGAGGATGCAGGACAGTTAATTTGCCCAAGGTTGTGCAGTTAATTAAGCGGCCAAACCAGGAATGAAGCCCACAGTCCTCTGCCTCCTAGTTGGTGATCTCTGCATCACAGGGCTTTGCTGTTGCCAGGGAGATCAACCCACCCCACTGTCACCATCACCGGGCTTTTCCACTCCAGTGGTGAAGATTACAGGGTCTACAGGATGTTGCTGTTCTGCCACCTTACCTCTCTCCTGCTGCCTTTTTGGCTTCTCTAGACTGTCGTGCTTTAGCTACAATCCAACCTTCAGGCTCATCCCTCTTGTTGGATTCCTCTTCCTCCAACCTTTCCTCAGATACTGATTGGCAAGGCTCGTTTCCTCATTTCAAGTTTTGCTCAGGTATCACTTGGGAAGGCTCTCCGGACAATCGCAGCCTTAGCACTCATCACCTTTTTTGTGCTTGTCCTCCCCACTCTGTAATACGTGTGACCTCTATAAGGGCAGGGATAGGGCTTTCTGTTGTTCTCGATCGATCTCTGATACCCAGATTTGTGCCCGCACCAAGTAAACAGTATTTGTTCAATGAGTGGAGAATCAAAATTTAACCTCTTACCCTTTGCCACTGTTAAGTTTTATAGCAAACTCAGGTCCAGAAATGGGGGGGTGGGGAGGAGGATAGGTAAAAATGCAATTTCATGGAAACTGCTGGTACAAATCTTCAGAGCATTTATTTTAGGCCAAGTGTGTACATTTAGGCCTATCTGTAATTTCTTACGGATTCTTTTTCTTTAAACAGCTTTAGAAACAAAAGTTTTATTCTGAAGTTTGAACTTCTTAACCCACCCCAAATGTTATGCTGATATATACCTACAATGCTACACATAGCATATATCTTTAAAAATGTTAATTTCATTAAGATCTAGGAAAAAAACCTCTATGGATTGTGTTTACATTGAGCAAAAATTTTAAATAGTGCCAGTTATGCAAGGGGAGTATTGGTAATTGGGGGAAACACATCTATTGTTTCCTTGAATTAAATTTTTTATTATGGTATTTTTGTTTTTATGAAATATTTCAAAACAAGCTTATGTGAAAATTTTGCTTGACTTTCACCCAATTTTCCTGGTCGACTTCTCTAGGAAATGCACAATGTACTTAAGGCTTCAGTATCTGCACTTAATTGTAGGCCGGATAGTGATACATGATTTAGCATAAAAATGCCTTTTCTGTTTAAAGAGAACAGGTTTTATGTCACTATGGTCTAATAAATGTACTAATTCAAATCCTTACTATAAACAGTTGCACTCTATGTACATGCAAACATAAATTGCTTTTCTGGGCCAAAGTATTATAAGCAGCATTGTGTTTTTTGTGTTTAAATACATGAAAACTTGGAGTATAATTAAAATTCTAAAATCTAGTAATAACCCTATTAATTGGAACATTTTTTTTCTTCCAGGAGAAATTATCCCAGCATTATCCAAACTATTAGCTCAGACAAAAATAAAGGTTTTCAAGATGTCTTCCTTCCTCTCTTCTCCCCTCCTTCTTTCTTACTATTTGTACTTGAGATTACTCTCAGGTATCCACAAATAAATTGATTGCCACCTGCTGCTAGGAGGAACACAGCTGGAGGCCTATGCTAATTAGCTACTCTGCAAAGAACCAAAATATGTACCTTAAAAATCCTGCGACACAATTACAAGTTGGTTGTGTGCACAGTAAAGTTATTATTGCTTGGGCAATAAATACAGTTAACACATGATTCAGATATACTGAATAAAGTATTTTGCGCTTCTTGCACATACCTTAAGTTCTTGGATCCCTTAAGCATCTGAATTTTTAAATAAAAATACTCAACACGCGATCCTTTCTTCTGGACTTGAAATCATCCTCACCAACAGCACTGTGAACCACACTATATTACAGTCTTGCTCCCAGCACCGCTTCACCTTTCCCTGCTCATTACCCCAAATGTTTTACATCAATAATCTATGATAAAGTAAAAAACATTACTTTTGATTTTCTTCCATTCAGTCTTGTTCATAGTTATGTGGTTGAAGTCCCAAGAAGTCCCAAGAATCAAACTGGTATTATCATACTAAAAATTAAAAAAAAAAAAAAAAATTTAATGTTCCAATTTCACAATCATTTCTTTTATGCAGTATCATCCTGAAACTTCCAAATGTGACTTTTTCTGGTAATTTAATCATCTTTAATTTGACACAAATTTCTTGAACAATTTACTCTGTAACTGGTCTTGTTTGGCATAATAGCACAAATTTAACCGTTTCTCGATTCAGTTATTGTTATGAACACACAGATACTACACTACACTGAGTTGTAACATAAACATACCTTTACCTTTGGGCTCTCCTGTACAAGGCAACCTATAGAGCTAGCTCTGGATTACTAGATGTAAAAAGACTCTTTCTGGAGTCTTCTGCCAGTGAGCCAGGGGACTTCCCTTGCTGCCTAACCCCCCCGCCCCCACCAGCCCCCGCCCCTCACTTGGCGGTATCATCTAATCTGGCCTGAGCTTGGAAATCTGATAAGTGAAGTTGTTACAATAATGTATTCATCATGTTAGTAAGGTTCTTTATGAGATCTGTAGGGCTCTCCCCGGAGGAAAAGACAACAGCTTTTGCTTACAGATTTTGTGGCATTTATGTGGCATACTCTGCTTCTTCTTAGTATTTCTGTGAGCTTAAATAGTATTTTAATTATGTGTTCGTTTTTAGCTCTTCCTACAATTTCCTAACATTTACTGCTTTAAAAACATTTAAGTAAAAAATGTCCTAAATCAAATTTTAATTTCCATAAATGTCTAGGGCAATGGCTACAAATTAACATGAAATCTGCATCGGTGTTCTCTGGCAGTATGTTCAGAGAAATGGTGACCAGATCTTATACCAGGAATTATGAAGAGTTGCCAATACGTTTTCTAGTGAGAAGCATTTACTTCCCAGTGTTCACCGTGATAAGAAGGTTGATACTTCAAATAATTTATTGCTGCTTTATAGTATACATAATTAAATGAAGAAACATGTTAAACTCAAGGGAATTTTTAATAGGTTACTTGCAATTGTTATTGCAGGCAACAACTTGTACATGATTTTATTTCCAAATCCACAAAAAACAAATTTTATACAAATCAGCACTGTAAAAATGTCAATTACAGCCCCAGAGGCTTTGCTGGCAGAATAATTGTCTAAATTCTAGGATATGGGAAACAGGTTTTTTTCTGGATTCATCTTTTTTTTTCATTTTCTTTTTTTTTTTTTTACAAAAAAAATTTACAAGTGAAATGTTACTACAAAACTTTTTATAAGGAATTTTTGCAAAACATTTATATTTTACCATCAACTATTTCTGTTTTAAAATCATTATGTAGATTTAATACCCTATGCTGCACATCAATTTATGTGGGATGACAACTTAGTGACATGCATAAAAAAACACCACAAGGCATTAAAATGAAGACTTAAATACAAATATTGTTGCAATAAAACAGTTATAAAATTGAAAAATAGGACCTAAACATCATGCTTATCTAAGTTTGACAAATTAACTTTTTCTCCTAGATTACACACTTTTATTACTGCTCTCATGAGAGTGTGATAAATAATGACTTAACATCAAGTTCTAATGTAATCAGCAACACATACACAAACCTAACCAAAGAAAGTATACTGTAAGAAAAAACTATTCTAACACTGGAGTTCTACCATGATAAATACATAGCTTTGCACTGATAATTACAATAAAGAAAAGTTTTATAACGGTGGCAAAGGGAATGAACAGTGAAATGCCATTAAATATGACTCTACTGCACATCTGTGCCCTATTACTTATAACAGCTATATCCCACTGAGTCAAATAAAGGACATTGAAATTTACGATTCTTATAAGACAGAAAAGTGGATTCAGAATGGTATGCAGAACAGACTGTCAAAATAGTTCTCATTTCAGTGGTGAAATGTGCACCTGCTAACACAAATTAATGTATTTTATATGCTATAAAGCTATCCAGATTCAGTTTGTTAAATTTATAATAGGCCTCATTGTTGATTAAAAAATAACTTCCATTTCTGATGAGCATACACAGGTATGCATTAAAACCGGTTCATGGAATAACGGTGCAGAGAGCTCATACTTGGTATTAACAACAACGAAAAGTGTCACTTTGAGGAAACATGATTCGAACATTAGGAAAGTTTCTTTGCATAAAAAAATTTATAGCACTGATTGTGTAGCATAATGATAGATAAAATATATATTTGATGTTTCAGCTCCTATATAATAAAATTAAAATTCACACGACCAAATGCTCCTCTGTACCAAACAAAACAACAAACTGATTCTGATGTTTTAAAGCCAGATACATCAGTTGTTAAGAGTACATTAAATAAAATATACAAAACAATTTACAAAATCCAACTAAAATTTAAAGACTTTGTTACAAGTCTACAAAAGCTTTAAGAAACTTGAAATTTATAACCACAGTGTAAAAATTTTTTTTTCCTTTAATCTCAAAGCTTTTTTATACAAACTGAAAGCACAAAAGGCCTCCAGCTTTACAGAGCGCTACAAAGGGCTGGCCCGAAGTGTGCACAGTGTAAACAGTGATCGCTACAGTATTTCTCCTTCATCGAAAAGACAAGAAACACCACGATTCTGGAAGAGAATTCGCAGGAGTAGTACTTTTCCTGAAACAATAGAGAAATGCACAAGAAAACACGTACCTTTATTCAAACGGTCCCCAAACTAATAATGTTAATAAACCAGGCAGTTAAAAGTTTTAGTTTTCAAATGGTCAATTCCAATTCCATTATGTTTCCAGGTAAATACATTTTTAAAGTGAGAAATATCTTACTAATACTTAAACTGTTGGTATAATCCAAATTTGTTTCATAGGAGACTTTTGGCCACCTTTCCTAGAAGATCCTTGCATAAACAATAAAATATAATTTTTTTCCTTAGTCATTTATTTGAAAGTTATTCTGATTTTTAAAAAATAACGTGCTTCATAGTATCACATCATTATATATCTGTTAGGCTGTCTCTTTAGGGAAAATTCAGTTATTGGCATAACATAAAGATATTTCTATGTTATAAATTCGTAACCAGCCTTCTAACACAGTACTAGAAATAAAATGGGGTTGGCGAAATTTTAGTAGAGAGGAAAACGGAAATTGTAACGTAGTTAAAAGATAATTTTCTGCTGGCCTTACAAAAAAAAGTGTGATAATTCTTTCTTTGGCTACCAAGTCAAAGCATAAAGAATTCTGCACATTGTCAACATAACTCATATTTACAGAATATGAAACTACAGAATGATTTATACTCTAGGCAAATATTTCCAATATAAACATTTAAAATGAATTTTGTGGTTCAACCTAGGGTTAGGAATATCATCAATCCTAACTTCAAAACTTACATATGTTAGGTTGCCTCATTTTATTTTCCTGAAGCTATTATGAGTTTGTTTCAACCACCCTCCCCACCCCAGTATTTTCCTAAGGTTTCAATCTAAAATTTAACCTAAAGTTTAGCTCTAAGTTCCTCTTGTGTCTCCAAATGGAGAAAGTAATTGGACTTCACTGATTGTCTGCATACACACTACTATAATGTAGTGGTAATAAAGATCTGAGATGCATCTCAGATTACTTTTGTGGAACTTACCTAATTCAACTGTTGAAGAATTTCTAACATTTAGAAAAGACGGCCAAAACTATTTTCGGTTGATTTTCCAAAAAACAAGCTAAGGAAATAAAATATTATCCCTATCATCAGTTAACTGTTTTCTGTGCTATAGAAAAAAAATCTACATAAAATTATTACTGACTGAATTTATAACAAAGTACTTCCAAAGAAAACAAGTCCACTTAAGGTCCAGCCTGCAAACTACTGAGGTCTGTCTTTTTAAACATGTTAACACATGATGTTAAGAGAGGGGAAAATTCAGTTTAAAGATTATGTGATATATTTCCAAATGGCTACAACTTATAGTATGGAGGAAATACTTTTCTGTTACCAGTACATCAGTATGCTTTTTGTATTTCTAAAAATTCAACACTTCACATGTTGACCCCAAATCTTGGAATATATAAAGAAGCCAAGAATGAAAACATGATTGATTTCCTACTCTGTAATCCACTTGACCAGCCCATTTCCAGATTTTCAAAGGTGTGTAAACTTAAGTGCAGCACTAGAGGTCTCTGTTATAAATAACTTTTCAGAATTCTTCCATGTTGGTTGAAACATTGGGAGTTGCTGGGTTTGAATCTTGAGAAATGGCTGCAACTGTGACAATTCTTGGGGAGCCAAGCACCTCTGTAACAGATGAGTCCAGTTCTCCCGAGGTAACAATGGCAAGAGCTGTCCCACCACCTTTCTTATTCTGGTGCGTTTTGACATGTTTGGAGAGATGATCACTCCGCATAAACCTTTTAGAACATTCCGGGCATTCAAACCTCTTTTCACCTAAACAAAAAAACAGTGAATGAAGTCACACATACTTTATTTAAATGAAATAATAATGTTAAATAATTTCTCTTCTGGTCATACTATACTTTTGTTTAACTTTTGACCAGATGCAAAATACTTTCATTCTGTTTTATTTTAAAATGCTATCAAACGAGCAACGCAGAACAGGAAAGAGCATGTGACTAGGAATCAATGAGTTGAGTTAAAGTCTTGGTTCTGCTAAGAACTGGAAGTAAAAGCTGAAGCCAGTTAAAGAGCCACTCTGTGCCTCAGTTTCCCCATTTACGAAATGAGGATTTCTTTTTTTTTTTTTTTGAATGTTTATTTATTTTGGGGAGCAGAGAGAGAGGACAGAGGATCCAAAGCAGGATCCGGACAGACAGTGAATCTGATGCAGGGCTCAAAATCCAGAACCGTGAGATCATGACCTGAGCTGAAGTTGGGTGCTCAACTGACTGAGCCACCCAGACCAGTTGAAAGTAGGAGGATTTCTAACAGAATCTCAAAAATCTCTTCCAGGTATAACAATATATAGTTCAAGGCTCATGTCTACTCTTTACTACCTACTGCCTCTGTTTTAATTATAATGCCTAGAGGCAGGGGCACCTGGATGGCTCAGCCGGTTGAGTGTCTGACTTTGGCTCAGGTCATGATCTCGCGGTTCCTGAGTTCAAGCCCCGCGTCGGGCTCTGTGCTGACAGCTCGGAGCCTGGAGCCTGCTTCGGATTCTGTGTCTCCCTCTCTCTGCCCCTCCCCCACTCATGATCTGTCCCTCTCTCTCAAAGATGAATAAACGTTAAAAAAAAAAAATTAATAATGCCTGGAGGCAAAAAACTATCTTAGAACTACCTCAAATAAAATCAGTTAATAATTTAATAGTGCACTGAGTTTCTTCACAAGGCAAAAATGAGAGTAAGGTGAATACTGCGTTTCAAATTTAATAATTTGTACGTCTCACAGAATAAGGCTGTCAGGTTCTCGTATACAAAGTGACCCTGAAATATGCTCTCCTTAAGATGTAAGATAGCTCCACAGGAACTAACTACTTCTCTGTTTTTGAATAAAAACAAATTAAACGTTACCTTAAAAGAAAAAAGACATTTCACTTCTGTGCATAATAGATGGGGCACAAAAAAATGTGGTTAAGTGGTGTGTCGTGTTCACAACAGATCAACTATTAGCTTCAGTCCTTTCCTCTAAGTTTGTTACTTAAGGGAAAGAAATGTTTTCCAAGTCTGACACTAGGACTTGAATAATAAGGAAATTCAGTTTGGCTGACTTCTTTACTTGGCCTTGCTTTTGACTTACCAATAGAAAATCTATAGGTTCAAGTCCATCCATATCAGCTAATTCCCCCACATCTTTGTGTTTGCTTCTATTTTCTAAAAAAATTACATTAGCAATATCTCATTTAAACTTTCTCTTTCAGTCTTGAAAAATTAAATGAAAGGATAAGTACATGGTTTAGACAAAATTCTCAAAAACATTTATTTTTCCTGAATGCTGATACATAGAAAAGGCCAAAAAATGATTAAATGAGGGTGTTCGGTTAAGATCAATCTTGAACTCCTCTATTTCAAGTCTCCCATTTACTTCAAAAGAAAAATTCATAATTTACAAATTTTAAAGCTTCAAGATCTTATTTCACATTTTCATTTTATAAATCTGTGAGCTGAGGGCAGAAATTAATTAATCTTCTTGGGAAATCAAAGAACTTATTAGTATCACAGCAGGATTCAAGGCACTGTATTTCTAGTTTGGGTTTTTAATGCTACACCATCAAAGTGCAATTACAGTCCTCCGTTCTTTTATAACAACAATGGCCAGGAATAATCACAAGAAATCAGGTGGTGATGGCTTGAAGACACAAGATCATTTAGTAAGCCCTGAATCAAATGGGTGATCAACCTGTACACAGTAGTTGTTTAATAAGTCTTTGTTAGCTGTGGTGATGTTTGTGAACTCATTTTTCAACAAATATTTGTTCAGTATCCACAATGTGCCAAGCAACAGTGATACAAAAGTGAACAGGTGAGAGTCTCTGACATTTTAAGATCCCATTATCTTAAGATAGTCATTTGCAACCACATGGAGCTATCAGTAACAATTAAGAAATACAAGTCCTAGATACTCTAGTGGCAAACTGTAAGATACGTGAGATATCATGGTGACAGCATTTGTATGAGGACCTTTTTAGTCTGTCTACTTCTAACTGGTGTGGGTGTCAATTAATTTTAAGCAATGAAAGTTGGCTAGAATCTCAAAGTAAGTTACGCTACGCAATTAAACTAACGTTAGGGAAATGACATTTTATTGTGCTATCCTTTTCCACAAAGAAGTGTTTTCTGTGGTGTCAATTTCTAAATTTCTTATTGTTGGCCAAAATTATCATTCCTCTTTATTGCAAGGAAGTCAGAGTTCCTGTACTAATGTAATACAGTATCTTCCTTATATTTATAATTATGTTATTTTATAATTATTCTTAGGAGATTAATACTTTTATAGTTAGTACAAATAAAAACTGAAACTTGATACTAGATTACTTAGGACGGGCAGGAATGGCTCCCAAAGGTGTCCATGCCCTAATCCCTTGGAACTTGTGAATATGTTTTATTACACGGCAAGGGATGTAACGAAGATAACAGAGGTTAATACGGGAAGATTATTCTGATTTAACTGAGCGGGCCCAATCTAATCACATGAGCTGTTAACAGCTAAGTTTTCTTCAGGTGGAGTCAGAGTTGCAGAAGGAAAAATCAGAGAGATTAGAAATGAAAGGGATTTGACCTGCTATTGGTGAAGGGTGCCACATGGAAAGTATGAGAAAGAATGTGGACAGCCTCCAGGAGCAAACAACAGCCCACAGCTGAAAGCCAGCAAGGAAACAAGGACCTGTGTCCTTCAAGAGCAAAAACAATTTGGTTGACAGTGTCAGTGAGTTTGGAAGCAGATTTTCTCCTACAGCTGTCAGTAAGGAATAGCCCAGCTGACACCCGAGTTTGACTTTGTGAGGCACTAAGTGGAGGACCCAGACCAAGCCTACTCAGACTTCTGACTTAAAGAAATTGTGATACAATAAATGTGTGTTCTTTTGAGCTGTTAAATTTGAGACAGCTTGTTATGGCAGCAATAGAAAACTAAGAGTTACTTAAGTCAGAACCTCGAAAAAAATTAAAGCATAATAAGGAAATAAATGATGGCTGATCTATATGGTTCAAAATCTGTGAAGTATCTTCATTACAGGTACCCAAAGCATGTTAAGGACAAATTCCAAATTTCATTTCTTTTTTATTAAACTTTATTTATTTTGAGGGAAGGAGAGAGAGAGAACGAGTGGGGCAGAGGGAGAGGGAGACACAGAATCCCAAGTAGGCTTCGCACCTTGTCAGTGTGAAGTCAGTGCAGAACTTTAACTCACGAACTGTGAGATCATGATCTGAACCAAAAATCAAGGGTCAGATGCTAAACCAACTAAGCCACCCAGGTGTCCCCCAAATTTTATTTCTACCACAAAATATCAAGAACATAACTCAAACAATTTTGGTTTAACTGAGTATAGATAAAAGAATTGCTTCTTTTACCTAGGTTATTAAGAGAAGGCCATGTTGTATTACATGATTGTTAAAATACGGTAGTCTTTTAAAAGGATTTAAGTAGAAGATTCATATTTAGAAACTACATTAGATTACTTCTTAGCATAATATTCTCAACAGTAATCTCTCTCAGAAAAAAACCTGATTGTCAAATGGAATCACAGATGTGAATGAATGCAATAAATCAGCTCTTTTAAGCTTTATTTATTTGAAGTACCATCAAGAGCCAATTATCTTGCTATCATAGTTCTGCCTTTCATCTGTTTTCAACATGTTACCCTCAAATCTAAGCTAATATAATGCATAAAACATACTTTGTGAATTAATGTTATTTCTAAATTTGTCATTTGATAATATATTTAGAAATTAAAATTAGTTTTTTAGGGGCGTCTGGGTGGCTCAGTCGGCTAAGTGACCAACTCCTGATTTTGGCTCAGGTTATAACCTCACAGTTCATGGGTTTGAGCCCTGTATTGGGCTCCACACTGACAATGTGGAGCCTGCTTGGGATTCTTTCTTTCCCTCTCTCTCTCTCACTCTCTCTGTCTGCCCCTCTGGAGCACGCTCACTCACTCTCTCTCAGACTAAACTTGAAAAAAAATAAATTAATTTTTTATATTTAGATTAAAATTAATTTCAGGAACCAAGTGACTGTATTAGTTTCCCTGGGCTTTTGTAAGAAAGCCCATACAAACTGGGTAGCTCCAAATGACAGGTATCTATTCTCTCAAGTTCTGGATGCCAGAAGTCGAAAATGAAGGTGTCAGTAGGGCAATGCTCCCACCAAAGGCTCTAGAGAAGAATTTTTTCTTGCCTTATCCCAGCTTTGGTGACTTCTGGGAATCCTTGGAATTCACTGGCTTGTAGCTGCATCTCTCTAATCTCTCCCTCTGTCTTCACGTGGGAAGTGTCTCTGTGTCGTCTTCCCTTCTTACAAAGACATTACTCAGTAATTGGATTTAGGGTCCACTAGGTCCTAAATCTTAGTCACTGTGTGTAGTATGACCTCATCTTTATTTAATCTGCAAAAAAACCTATTTCCAAATAAGGTCACATTCACCAGAGATTAGGACTTGAACATATCCCTCTGAGACACACAATTTAACACACGACAGGGACATTTTTAAATGTCTGGCATTTGTTATAACTAAGTAAAAAACATACCCCTTTGCTCATGAATAACTTTTATCAAATATCCATGTGTAGCATATACAGTTTGACCCTTGAAAAACAGAGGGGTTAGGAGCACCGACCCCCATACCTGCACAAATGAAAATTTGTGTGTAACTTTTCACTGCCCCAAATTTAACTACTAATAGCCTATTGTTGATCAGATGCCTTACCAATAGCATAAATAATCAATTAACACATATTTTGTGTTAAAAATATTATATACCGTATTCTAACAATAAAGTAAACTAGAGGGACGCCTGGGTGGCTCAGTCAGTTAAGCATCTGATTTCAGCTCAGGTCATGATCTCACGGTTCATGAGTTCAAGCCCAGCATTGGGTTCTGTGCTGACAGCTCAGACCCTGGTGCCTGCTTCGGATTCTGTGTTTCCCTCTCTTTCTGCCTCTCCCCCACTCATGTTGTCTCTCTCTCTCTTAAAAATAAATAAACATTAAAAAATTTAAAAAGTAAACTAGAAGAAAGAAAACATTATGAAGAATATCATAAGGAAGAGAAAAAGATATTTATAGTACTTTACAGTATTTATATATATAAAAAAAAAAATCCACATATAAGTGGACCTGAGCAGGTCAAAACTGTGCTGTTCAAGGGTCAACCATACACAATTTCTTAGTAACAATAATACCATTTATTTACAACCCACATTAAATAAACAATTTTTCAATTTTTTTCTAAGAAGCCTAGTTATTCAAACTGGGAGGCCTGTTGGCCCCTGTAACCCTCACCTCCAACACCTTTATAACCTATTGGTCCCTCCGGATACTCTTTTTTACCTACCCAGCCTAGAATATCTAAATGAATCTTTCATGAGTACCTTCATTTCTCCTCTGTCATTACCTGTAGATAAAAGTAAATTAAAAGGGGAAGGAAAAATAATTTCAGGTAAGTCATGTGGCTTACATCTTCCCAAATTAGAGAAACTAGGAGTAAAGGGAGGTTGAGTATGAAGGACAATGGAAATAAGACTCAAAAAGACTGAGATGATGATTACTATTATTAAGATTTTATTGTTAAGTAATCTCTACACTCAACACAAGGCTTAAACTCACAACCTGAGACCAAGTCACACGCTTCACCGGTCGAGACAGCCAGGCACTCCAAGTAGATTTAGATAATTATTAAAATAATGTGGAAGCTGGGGCATCTGGGTGCCTTAAGTCGGTTAAGCATCTGACTTCTACTCAGGTCACGATCTCACGGTTTGGTTTCTGAGTTTAAGATCTGCATCGGACTCTGATGTCAGCACAGAGCCTTCTTTGGATCCTCTGTCTCCCTCTCTGCTCCTCCCCTGCTCGCACGTGCTCACTCTCTCAAAAATAAGTAAACATTAAAAAAAAAAAAAAAGTGGAATCTGACCCCAAAAAATAGGCTTGCAAGGTTGTTCTGAGTGATGGGCTGAGACTTGAGACTTATAAGGACATCAATTTGCATTATGAGTAAGTTTTCATTTCTTCACTCAGCAATTATCTATTTGAATATAGGAATCATATGGTCAATTTTATCACAAATGCTTTTTTAAAGCAATCTTATCTACTCTAATAGTTTTAACTGTGATCTATAAATGAACAATGACCTCAAGATCCAGATTTCTAAACCCAACTGGGAATTCAACATCTCTGAGATATGCCATTTACATCATTTAAAATATCACAAAATTCATCATTGTTTATTAAAGAAAAATGGCTGAATCTTGATTAGAACAGCAAATTTTATGGTATTTTAACTTCCCTAATTCCATCTTAAACTCCCCAGAAGGCCCACTAGCTACCAGAGGGAGAAGAGAGCTGGAACTCTTTCAAAACCTCATTTCCAAGGAATTGCCTTACGTGACCTGTCTAATCTGTCTAGTGGTTCTTTGGAGGGCTTCACTTGAAAACTATTGTACTGAACCTGACCTGGAGGCAGTCCAATGTGAAAAGTCTTTTCAGGGCCAGAAAGGAACAGGTGTTTGTCTAAACAATTGCAGGTTAAGAGTTTTAACTTCATGGATGCCCCAGGCAATGGATTAACACTTGGGACAAACAGAAAGACTGAACAAAAAGCTTAAAAGGAGGAGCTGGGAGATAAAATACCCATAGTGGCTTTGAAAAAAAGCTCTGTCATTTCCTTGGAATCTAGATGGCCACATATATACTTTAAAGCGTGAGCCTGGGGGCACCTGGGTGGCTTAGGTTGAGGGTCTGACTCTTGATTTCGGCTCAAGTCATGGTCCTCAGGTTGTGGGATCGAGCCCTGTGGTGTCCTCTATATGGAGTGTGAAGCCTGCTTGAGATTCTCTCTTCTTCTGCCGCCCTCCCCAGCTTACACACTCTCTCTCTCTAAAATAAAAAATGAAATGAAATGAAAATGGAAATGAAAGCTGTGAGCCTGCTCAGGAAAAGCCTGAGAAGGCCCAAACTCTCATGTGTGCTTAACTTTTTTTTTTTTTTTTAATTTTTTTTTTTCAACGTTTTTTATTTATTTTTGGGACAGAGAGAGACAGAGCATGAACGGGGGAGGGGCAGAGAGAGAGGGAGACACAGAATCGGAAACAGGCTCCAGGCTCCGAGCCATCAGCCCAGAGCCTGACGCGGGGCTCGAACTCACGGACCGCGAGATCGTGACTTGGCTGAAGTCGGACGCTTAACCGACTGCGCCACCCAGGCGCCCCATGTGTGCTTAACTTTTGAGGCTCTGCATAAGCAGAAAGGGAAGGCTAAAACAGAGTCGTCAACTGTCTGGGTGAGTATTGAAGGGCACTCCAACATACACACAAAGAGTGAGAGATTTATTGTTCCAAGATATATAAAGAGAGAATATATGCAGAAAGGATAACTGAAAACTTCCCACATCTAATGAAAAACATTAATGTACACATGTAAGAAACTCAATAAGCTCCAAATAGGTTAAATGGAAAGAGATTACCAGTTAGACATATCACAAACTGCTTAAAGTCAAAAACAAAGAGAATCTACAAAGTAGCAAGAGAAGTGATGCATTACCTACAAAGGATTGTCAAATAATAGCAGCTGATTTTTTTTTTTTTTTATCAGAGCTCATAGAGGCCAGAAAGCACTGAGATGATACAAGGAAAGTCCTGTCAACCAAGAATTCTATATACAGCAAAACTATTTTTCAAAAATGAGAAATTCAGATATTCCCAGATTAATAAAAACTTGAAGAATTTATTGCTAGTAGATTGGTACACCTAGATTATTGTAATATGTGAACTGTAATCCCCAAAGCAGGCAATCACTAAGAAAATAATATATTAACATTATTATAAAGAAATGACATTAAAATAATACACAAGGTCTATTTAACACCAAATGCCAATAACAGAGGAATACAGGAACAAAAAAGAACCATACAGAAAACAAATACCAAAATGGTGGAAGCCCTCATCAGTAATTCCATCAAATGAATGTATTAATGCTCCAATTAAAAGGCAGAGGTTGCCAGAATAAATTAAAGAAAAACATGATCCAACTATTATGCTGTCTAAAGAGGCTCACTTTAAACTCAAGCATGAATGGGCTAAAAGTAAAAGGATGGAAAAAAGATATAACATGCAAATGAGAGCTGAAATAGTTGTTTTAACAGACCAATATGATAAAAATAGTAACTACAAACAAGGACACTTTATGATAAAAGACTCATTCCCATCAAGAAGATATAGCAATCATACATATACATGCACATAACAATAGAGCCCTGAAGCATAAGAAACAAAACTGAGAGAAGTGAAGGGAGGTAGAAAATTCTACAATATACTTATTCTTCTCCTGTATTCTCCATTTCATTTGGTAGCAGTTATCACTGGTACCAATTATCTCTTTTCTCACATTTAATAATCACCATGTCCTGTCAATTTTACTACACAAACATTTCCTGGAATGGGTCCCTATATATTGTTACAACTTCTGTTTTACTTAGGATCTTAACAATTGTCTTTGATAATTGGTCTCAATATTACTCCCTGTGAATTTATTCTCCATACAAATACCAAATGGTCTAAAATAAAAAGATGACTACCTGATTAACTGCTGGAAACTTTCAGTGGTTTCCTATTTCCTATGGCTGTGGAAAAAAAAATTAAATAGTATATAACATCCTACAGTAACTGGACTCTGCCAACCTTTTTTGTTTAATCTATTGTCACAAATATTATGGTTCCCAAACACTGAACTGTTTATAGGTCTTGACATATGCTACTTTCTTTTTTTGTATGAATTGGATCCTAGATCAGGATAAAAATTTTTTAATTTTGCTTCACCTACTAGCCATGAACTTTGGGCAACTTCTCTATCCAATTCTTAGTTTCTTCATTTAAAACTAGGAATAACAGAGATACCTATTTTATGTTATTGCTCAAAGGATTAAATTAGAAAATGAATGCAAAAAAGCATTTAGAAAAATCCCTGCACACTGAAAGGACCCAGAAATTTTAGTCTCAATTTGTTTACTACTCCCATGGCTTATTCTTATTAATCATGAATCTCTCAACTTGGCTCAAGGAACTAAGTTTGGGCCTTAGTAAAGAAATCAATCAACCTCCTAAGACTTCAGGTTAGTCCTTATTTATAAAATGACAGGGTTGCACATAATCATTTTTAGAAGTTCCTCTGGCTCAAATATTATCCTTGGAAGAGTTAAGAGAAGTGTATGATATTGAAGCATATGTATGAAGCATATGAAAATGGCTTTGGATTCTTAAAAAAAAAAAAAAATCTCCCTTTTTACAATTTAATTTCTCAAAGATAAGACTTTGTCTCACACTTTAAAAACTTTGTTTTAATTTATATACAGTAAAATTATTCTTGGTACATAGCTCTGTGAATTTTGACAAATGTATTAAATCATTTAGTCATCAACAAAGTAAACATATGGAAGAGTTGCTATCACTTTCAAAAATTCCTTCACAAAGCCTTTCTATAGTTAAATTCTCTTTTTCACCCTTATACCCTAGAAAACAATAATCTGTTCTCTGTCTCTATAGTTTTTACTTTTCCATAATGTCATATAAATGAAGTCATATAATAGGTAGGCTTTTGATGCTAGGATCATTCACTTAACATAATGCATCTGAATTTTACCCCTGTGGTTGTGTATATTAATAATGCATTCCTCTGTGTTGAAGAGTGGTACTCTCTTGTATAGATATGTGTTGGTTCACAAATTGGCCCTTTACACAAAGGGCAAGAAGAAACCAAAAGAGGCAGACCATTCCACATTGGTAGGTGCAAGTTTTAACTTACAAGAAAGGGAACTTACTTATGAGGCTTGTTTTGGATAGCCTTCAGATGAATAGATCTCTGTACCCACTTGCCAAATCTTAAAAGTTTACACAGAAGTCTTAACTGGGTTCAGTGACATACACTGTCCAGATGGTTTCAACACCGCTCTCTCTCAAGGCTACATCCTTAGAATAGCTCCCAATGTGGGAAGAGTGGGCACAATGTATATTACAAGGACACGGGAGGGAGGTGAGAAGCCTCTGATTACACAGGTTCAGCTTGCAGGTCAACCAGCAGTCAAGTCCTCTCAATTGCCTCTTCCAACAATATAACACAGTTTTTTATCCATTTACCAGTTGAATATTTGGATTATTTCCAATTTAAGGTGATTATAAATAAAATCTGCTACACATATACACATAGCTTTTTGTGTGAACATAGTTTTTATTTCTTTGGGGTGAATACTCAAGAGTAGATTGCTAGGTCATATTTGCTAAATATATGTTTAACTTTATAGGAAAATTCCAAAATGTTTCCAAAGATGCTGTACCATTTTGCATTTCCAATGGCTTGGCATTCTTGCCAATGGTTCTAATTGTCAGGATTTTGGTGTCCTTGTCTTTAATTTTAGCCATGTTAACAGAAGTGTGCTGGTATTTTGTTGCAATTTTAATTTGCATTCCTCAAATAACAGGTGATGTGGAATATTTTCATGTGCTTTTCACATGTATATCTTCTTTGGTGAAATGTCCAAATCCTTTGCCAATTTTTAAAAACTGGGTTTTTTGTTTACAAATTGTTGAGGTGTGAGAATTCCTTATATATTCTAGATGAAAGTACATGTCAGATATGTTTTTTTTTTTTCCAAATATTTTCTCAGTGTGTGTCTCGTGTTTTCATTTTCTTAACAAAATGTTTAACAGAGCAAAAGTTTTTGTCTTTATCAAGTCCAATTTATCAGTTCTTTTATGGATTGTACTTTTGGTGTTGTATTAAAAACACATTTATTTGTATGAACAGACTTTTTTATAGATACCAGGGTTTTTCTAAATAGACAACCAGGGTGTCTGCAAATAAAGACACTTAATTCTTTCATTACAATCTATATGTCTTTTCCTGCTTTAGTGTACTGGGTAGGACTTCCAGTACAATGGTGAAGAGGATTGATTAAAAAAAAAAAAAAAAGAAAAAGAAAAAGCAGACATCTCTGCCTTGTTCCTTATCCTATGGGTATTAGGTCCTCCATCATTAAGTAAAAACTTAACTATAAGTTTTTAACAAATACCCCTTACCTGGTTAAGGATATAACCTTTAATTCTTAAGTTTGCTGAGAGTTCTTATCAAACCAAATGCAGATTTTCCCAAATGCTTTTGGTGTATGTATTTAAGTAATCATATGATTTTTTTTCTTTCTCTTGTTAATATGGTAAATTACATTGACTGATTTTGGAATGTTCAATCAGCTTTCATTCTTGGAATAAACACAACTGGCTCATGATATATTAGTCTTTTTAATATATTACTGGACGTGGTTTAATATTTTGTTGAGGATTTTGACATTTGTATTTATGAGGATACTGGTCTGTTAAGTTTTTTTCTTCTTCACTAGTAATGTCTTTCTCTGGTTTTAGTATCAAGTTAATGAAGGCCTCATAAAATACTTAAGTGTTCCCTCATTTATTTTCTAAAAATGACTGCAGAATTGGTATCATTAATTGCTTAATATAGTAGAATTTGCCAATAAGGTTTTCTTTCTGAGCCTACGGTTTTGTCAAAAGTTTTTAGTTAAAATTCAATTTCTTTAATACATATGGTGCTATTCATATTATTTATTTCTTCTTGAGCAAGTATTGATCACTTGTGTGTCTTTTAAGGAGTTGATCCACTTCATCTTAGTCATCTAATTCAGAGTGTAGAATTATTCATAGCATTCCTTTACTTTTATATTGTCTGTAGGAGCTCTAATAATATCTCCCTTTCCCATTCCTGGCATTGATAAATTTTCTTGGCCAATCTGGCTAGACTTCTCAATTCTACCTTTTCAAAGAAAACTTAGCTTTGGTTTGAATGATCTTTATTAATTTTTCTATTTTCAATTTTATTTGTCCTCTTTATTGCTTCGTAACTTCCTGTTTTGGGTTTGATTCATTTGTTTTCTAGTTCTTTAAGGTACAAGCTCATTCTATTTAAGAATTATTGACTTAAGACCTTTCTTTGTTACTAATAAAAACATTCAATGCCATAAATTCCTTCCAAGTACTATTTTACCTACATCCCACAAATTTTGATATGTATTTTCATTCAACTGAAAATATTTTGTAGTATCCCTTGAGATATCCTCTTGACGCACAGGGTTAGTCAGAAACGTCTTGGTTAGTTTCCAAAATTTGAAGGTTTCCCAGGTATTTTTGTTACTGACTTACAGTTTAATTCTATTATGATCTGAGAACATACTTTGTGTGATTTCTATTCTTTTAATTTGTTAAGGTGTATATCATGGCAAAGAACATAATTTATCTTCAAGAATGCTCCATGTACTCATATATAAAATATTCTGTTGCAATTGGCTAAAGTGTTCTATGAATGTCAGTTAGTGCAATTTGACTGATAATGTTCTATATCCTTTCTACTTTTCTGTCTACTTGTAACAATTACTAAGAAAAGAGTGTCAACTCTACAAGACTAATTGTGGATTGGTCTATTTTTCCTTTTAGTTCCATCAGTTCTTGCTTCATACGTTTTAGAGCTCTGTTGTTAAGTGCCTATTGTATTTAGAATTGTTATGCCTATGTGGAAAGTGAGCCATTCCATCATTAAGAAATGTCTTGTCATATCCAGTAATTTTCATTGTCCTATGAAGTCTATTTTGTCTGTATTATACATAATTATTGATTATATTTAAGTCTATCATTTTGGTATCTGTTTTCCATTTTTGTCCTGTTTTTCACTTTTGTTTTTCCCTTCTCTCCTTTCTTTTGGGTTGAGTATTATTTAGCATTCTATTTTAATTTATTCTCCTTACCCCCCTCCCCAAATCTCTGTATTTTTAGCAGCCAATAAAAGGGATTACAATATGCATATCTAACTTTTCATAACACATATACCAACTTCTAGATTTTCACAGTAAAACAAAGAAGTTTCAACCATATAGACTCTTTACCCTCTCCACTTTACACTGTATTTACCACATATATTACATTCACATACAATGAAATATACCTGTATTAAGATTTTTATTTTAAACAAACATTTTTTAAAAATTTAAGCAGAGGAATAACAGTCTGCTATATTTACCCAAGTATTTACCATTTATTTTGCTTTTTTTTTTTTTTAAATTAAATTTCTCTGGTATGATTTCCTTTCAGCCTAAAAAACTTTTAGCATTTTTTTTGAGTAGATAAATATCATAAATATTTAGCAGATAAAGATCATAAAATGTCATAAAACATGACAACAAATTCGTAGATTTTCTTCATCTGAAAATCCCTTTGTTTTGCCTTTCTTATTGAGGATACTTTCACTGGATATAAAATGCTGAGTTGGCAATTCTTTTCTTTTTCTGGCCTCCATATTCTCTGAAGAGAAATTATTCATCGTTCAAATTTCTGTTCTTCTATACACAATGTGTCATTTTTTCAGACTCCTTTCCAGATTTTTTCTTTACCTTTGATTTTTAGCAAATTGATTATCATGTATCTGGGCATGATTTCTTGTCAATTCCTGTTTGGAATTCAACAAGCATCTTAAATCTATAATTTACACCTAATAATGGCTGAAGTCCCAGTTCGTTATTTTGTCAAAGATTTTTCTACATCACACTTTTCCTCCTCTCCTTCTGGAACTCCAATGACAACCAACTTTGTAAGTTCCACAAGTCCCTGAGACCTAGTTCATGTTTTTCCCCTGATCTTTTTTCTTTTCTGTTCTTTACACTATAATTTCTAGTGAACTATCTTCAACTTCAGTGACTCTTCTCTGTTATCTCTATTTGCTGTTGAGCACATATAATGAATTTTTAACTTTGCATAATGCATTTTTTTTTCAGTTCCAAAATTACCATTTAGTTCTTTTTTAGAGTTTCAATTTTGCTTCTGAAAACTTCTGCCTTTCTTTTTATTTCAAACATGTCTACCTTTAGTCCACGAATGATGGTTATAATAGCTGCTTTAAAGTCACTGATAATTCCAACACATGGATCATCTTGACACAGTCACAAAGTCACAAAGTCAACTTTACTTGAGTCACAGTATGTTGAATAATTTTCGGTTGTATCCCAGACATTTTGGGTATTATGTTGTGGTGACTTTGCATCCTGTTAAAGAATCCTCTGGGGAATGTTAAGTTTTTGTTTTTGTTTTAGTAGGCAACTGACCTATCTGGTTTCAGACTAGTTCTATCTTGCCCTCTTTACGGGTTCCCACATTAAATCATTTTCAAAGACTTTGTTATGTTTAGGTCTGCTCAGCACATTCTGGCAATCAGGTAGTGGTTTATAAGACAGTTCACTTCTTGAAGCATTTGTTATGGTTCTTTGGGTCTATTCTGTGCATGTGCAGCTCACGGGTGAGCCCAGAATTTATTCTGTTCCATACATGAAATTAGGGAATCACCTTTCACAGATCTCTCCAAAATTTCCCTCATACTTTCCAACTGATATCCCTTCTTCTTGGTTCCTCCTGCCAGAAAGCCAGAATTCTTGAGGCATCCTACACCATTCTGTACATACACAATAGTGTCAGGGCCTTCAGATTAAAATAGCAATGGAGTAAAATAATAGTGACCCTCCTCATATTCAATAGAAACCAAGGGCCCCATTTCTGGGTTTCTTTGGACAGAGATGGCAGGTATTTTCTCAGGTTTTCAGGTCTCTGCTGCCACTACTGCAGCACAACCTACAAACAGAGTTGGCCTCAGGGTAGAGAGGCCTCTCTTCTCAGTTCTCAGGCTGGATGTATATGGTGTTTGCTATGTATTACAGCTATTCAGTGCCCACAGGGTCATTGCTAGGAGACAAAGGAGGAAAAATTCCTGTGAAACTCACTTGTGTTATGCAATGCTATATAAGTTTTGATTTTATCAAATTTCTGCAGACTAGAATACAGACTATTAAGGAAGAAGATATATCTAGAAGAGAGCCCATCTGTCTTCGATAGAATTGTGTAGAAATATTGGACTCAAAACGGTGAGAGGGAAACATGGAACATAAAAGAGTAAATTAAAGTCTGTACATGGATCATTAATCCTACTATCAAAAAATTGGGTCAAAACATTTGATGATTTTTATCTACAGAAATGTGCCCCCATAAATGACTCTTAAATATAGAGAACAAACAGAGGGTTGCTGGAGGGGTTGTAGGAGGAGGCAAATGGTCTAAATGGGTAAAAAGGGCATCCTAAATTCATTGTTGCACCATATGCTAACTAACTTGGATGTAAATTAAACAATAAATTAAAAAAAAAAAAAAAAAAAGAAATGTTACCCCACAGTACATTACAGTATTTTGGTAATTAGGTATCTTGCATTATAACACAGTATCCCTGCCCAGTTGCCTAAAATGAAAGCCACCAGTTCATAAAACTTCCTTAATCCTTCATTCCAACATAGTTACCAATCACCATCATCAACTTGAATAAAGGCCAAGGACCACTGGACAATTCAGGAAAGCCTATAACATGGGAAAAAGCAAGGTACAGACAAAAAAAAAAAAAAAAAAAAAAATAATTACCTTGGAGGAAACATAAATATTAAAAAAAATACTTAGCTGGAAAACTCAGATTTTCAGCAAACTCCTGCATCCATACAATGAGAAGAGTATGCTACAAAAAAGAAAACAGTAGAAAAGCACTCTTGGAAGAAAAAAAATCAGAAGACATATCTGAGTATAAACTTAAGAAATCACACAGGAAATTAAAAGGTAAAAAAAAAAGCTGTAAGATGTTAAAAAAAAAAAATCAATGTAGAGGCATCCCACTTAGACAAAGTAAGACTGCAAAAAGAATAGAGAATAAAAAAGGGAAAATGAGAGAAAAGGTAGAAAGGGGATGAAGGTGAACCCTGAGTGGAAAAGTCCAACAGGTTTGCACAATAAATGAAAAACTATGCAAACATACATAATTATGCAATTAAAAAAACAAAGATTAAAAGAGGCTCTTGCAGTTAAAAAAACAAGACAAAACAAAAGAATGGGGGCATGTCAAAAAGGATAGAGGCAGCAATCTAAAACAACTTCCAACTGGTCAAAGATGGAACAATGTGAGCCAGAAAATAATGACAATATTGTATTATAACCCACAAAATAAAATAAATACTCAAGAGTCCATGCTGGATTACAAATAAACAAATAATTGGGGAAGAAGGTATAAATCTTCCTTGTATAAGAATCAAAACTAAAAACTGGAGAAGCAAAAAAGGGAAATAAAAAATGACCTTTAACACAATAAAGTAATTGCTGCAGGCAAGAAACAATGAGGAATACTAAAAGGGAAACAGGATTTTCTTTACAGAGAAACAGGATAATTGCATAGACTTGAAGAATACGACCTTCCCCCTGCCCTACCCCCTCTCGAGAAATATTTACTAATTACAGTGGTTGTTTTACAGTACATCCAAAAATTCTTTGTCACTCGTCCCTCCAAGAGGTAGAGTTTACTTCACCGCCCCTTTAGTGTAGACCAGACTTAGTAACTTGCTTCCAATAAACACTGTATGGAAAGAAGAAACAACTTCACAGTGGAGCTACCTGGCACACAAGATCTTAACCAATTCACCAACAATAAGATACACGGACATCGTGTACTTCCTGATGCAATGCGATGAAGAAGGGCAATGATACCTGTGATATTCTTCCCAACAACAATTCGTAACCTCACTCTAATCATGAGAAAATACCAGACAAACACAAATTGAGGGATATTCTACAAAATACCTAACTTTCAAAAGTGTCAAGGTGAGCCAAAAAAAAAAAAAAAGTACATCAATAAAAAAAAGAGTAAGGAAATTTCAGATTACAGGAGACTAAAGAGCCACGACAAATAAATAGAATGTGGTGTTATGGATTGAATCCAGGAACAGAAAAGGTATCATTTGTGGAAAAGTCTGTAATTTAATTACTAGTATTATACCAATATCAACTTCTTAGTCTTCATAAATTACAGGAATATGGAAGAGGTTAGCATTAGAGGAAGCTGGGTGAAAGGGATGTAAGAACTCTCTATGCTATCTTCACAACTTCTTCTGTAAAACTATTTCAGGGTAAAAATTATAAGTAAATAAGAAAACAAGCTTTTAAAAGCTGACAGGGGAAATTAGGTCACCTACAAAAAAGGAAGAGAAGAATAACAATGGACTTCATATTAATAAAACAAATGCAAGAAAATGATAGAGCAGTGCCACTAATGTTTTAAGTATCATTTTCAACCTACAATTCTGTTATATTAGCCAAGCCATCTATTAACTGGGAAAGCAATATAAAGACATTTTCAGACAGGGGTCCAGGATGGCTCAGTCAGCTGAGGATCTGACTCTTGATTTTGGCTCAGATCACGATCTCATGGTTGTGGGATCATGGCCCCACGTTAGGCTCTGAGCTGAGCGTGCAACCTGTTTGAAATTCTCTTCCTCCCTATCCCTCCTCTGCTTGTGCGCACATGCGAGGTCTCTCTCAAAAACTTTTTTTTTTTTTAATGAAGAAAGACATTTTCAGACAAATTTACTTCCTAGAGCTTTACTGTAGGAAGCATTTCAGAATGTTTTCTGGCAATCAAGTAAACTAAGAAAAATGAAGAGAGGAGATCTTGAGAACACTGGATCAAAACCAGTACAGCAGGGAAGAAAAGTCTCAAGATTATCGTGTGCAGCAACCTTACAGAAGAATCCGACTGATTAGAAAGCTGGAACCTCCAAGTGAAAGGATAAATTGGATGGAATTAATACTATTTTTGAAAAGGCTAAATAACAAAAGGAGGTGATAAAGTTAGCCAATGCAAGGGTAAAAAAAGGAATTTAGACACCTGAAGAAAAAAACAGGAAAAGATATATAATCAGACTCATCACACCACAGTCATAACATTATTATTTATTGGTTTTCTACTTTAAGAACTAAGCTACAAAAAAACGGCAACAGTGCTTATTTAAGAGAAAGTAAACATTTTAACATGAAGAAAAAGAGAAGAGAAATAGGTAAGAGAAGTTAAGAGGTGAATGCTAGTATCTCTAACACAGGGTGGTTAAGTCAAGAGACTGTGTCAGGCCGGCACTAAGTTAAAAAAAACCTGAATGTCAAAAGATGATGTAAAGTGAGGTAATTTCTTAACTCTTAATGTAAGAAGTCAAGAGATAGTGCCTAATATTGACAGATCAATAACAACATAAGCATATTATTTAGAAACCATCAGAAGAAGAATAAAAATGTAAGAAGAGTTAACAAGACTAAATACAGTCCTTTCGGGGTCAGAACAGGGGATGTGGCAAAGATTCCCCTTAAATGTTTGTAAATGATGTATCTGATAAGGGGGTTAACATCCAAAATATATAAGGAACTCCTACAACTCAACACCAAAAAAAACAAAACAAAACAAAAAAAAAAAAAACAAAAAAAAACCTGATTAATAAATGGGCAGGGAACCAGAAAAGACATTTTTCCAAAGAAGACATAGAGATGGACAACAGATAACATGAAAAGATGCTCAACATCACTAATTGTCAAGGAAATACAAATCAAAACTCCAATGAGCTATCACCTCACAACTGTCAGAATGACTAATATCAAAAAGACAAAAAAATAATTGTTATGAGGATGGAGGAAAAAGGGAACTGTTGGTGGGAATATAAATTGGTGTTAAGTACTGTAAAAAATAATATGAAGGTTCCTTAACAAATTAAAATAGAAATACCATACAATCCAGTAATTGCACTTCTGGGAAGAAAAAGAACACTAATTTGAAAAGACATACACACTCCTATGCCAAGATCTGAAAGCAACTCAAGTGACCACTGATAAACAGACAAAGAGGATATGGTATATACTGACAATAGAATATTACTCAGCCATAAAATAAGAAAGAAATTCTGCCATTTATAAAAGATGGATGAAACTAGATGGTATTATGCTAAGTGAAGTAAGTCTGATCAAAGACAAAATACCATATGATTTCACTTATGTGTGGAATCCAAAAAACGAAACAAATGAACAAGCAAAACAAAACAGAAACAGACTCATAAATCCAGACAGCAAACTGGCAGTTGCCCGAAGGGAATGAGATAGAGAGATGGGCTTAAATGAAGGGGATTAAAAGGTACAAACTTACAATTATAAAATAAAAAGTCATAGGGATGTAAAGTAAAGCACAGAGAATATAGTCATAATCTTATACAGTGACAGATGGTAACCACTTACTATGGTAAGCATTTCATAATGTATACAAGTGTCAAATCACTATGTTGTACACCTGAAACTAATGTGTCAACTATCCTTCAAGTAAAGATAATTTAAAAAAAAATCCCTTTAACATTGTAACCTCTTTTACAATTTAATTTTTTTTTAATATTTTTTGAAGTAAGCTCTATGCCAGGCATGGGGCTTGAACTCATGACCCTGAGATCAAGAGTCAAGTGCTCTACCAACTGAGCCACCATGGTAACCCTATGACTTGATTTTTAAATACCATATACATGTGACATTTGGAAATTAAAAAGGGGTGCCTGGGTGGCTCACCCAGGTTAAGCATCTGACTTCACCTCAGGTAATGATCTCACGGTTTGTGAGTTCAAGCCCTGCATCATGCTCTGTGCTGACAGCTCAGAGCCCGGAGCTTGCTTTGGATTCTGGGTCTCCCTCTCTCTCTGCCCCTCTCCCACTCATAAATAATAATAAATGAGTAAGCTTTAAAAAAAAAAAAAATTCCCAAAAAAGCAAAAATAATTGGCACTATTTTCAGCAGTAAATAAAAATAACTCATATATTCATTTATAGTAAGGTACTGAATTTCTACTTAGTGTAGTGGTTGCCCCTTAAGAAAAAAATAGTTCAACAATTTTGTGCATGATGTATTGAAGATGTTTGAAACACTGAAAGTAAGCTTAAAATACATTCAATTCTGATTATTCAGGCTAGTAGGTTACAATGGTACTAATAGTTAAAAAAAAAAAGAAAATATGCCTCCAAATCATTAGTAATTTGGTTTTGAAGTATATGTGTATTTAAGTCCTTGAATAAATTTGTTTTGTATATCTGTATGAATGTGGATATGTGAGACAAGACTTTAGACTTGACAAGACTTTCTCAAATAAAATGATGAAATCACAATGTGCAGTTCCAAATTCAAAGAAAGCGGCAATTTTTCTTGGCTTCTCTAACTTGTCCCACTGCTAATCCACAGCAGAAACATTGCATCCTGTCATACTGACATAAATGGCAGAGCACTTTTTTAAAACAGACATCAACACTATTATGGGATTAATCACACCATATTTGCCAATATCAATGGTGAGGTGGCACTATTAAAAGTCCTAATGCAGGAGCGCCTGGGTGGCTCAGCCGGTTAAGTGTGTGACTTTGGCTCAGGTCATGACCTCACTGTTGGTGGGTTTGAGCCCTACACTGGGCTCAGATTGTGTCTCCCCCTCTCTCTTGCCCCTCCCCTGCTCACATTCTGTCTGTCTGTCTCTCTCTCTCTCTCTCTCACAGAAATAAACATTAAAAAATGTTTTAAAAAATTAAAAAAAAAAATCCTAATGCAATACCATATGGAAACCTTTAAAAACTTTTTTCAAACTATGCTAACTCAGGGACTCAGCCAGTATTACTAAGACTCTGCCTACTAATTTATGTACATATCAAACTAAGTAACTTTATCACTTTTAAATTTAACTATTTTTTCTTCTCTGACACTATTTTCTAATCCATAAAATGGAGCTAATTTCTATCTCAGTGTTACTGTTAGAATCAAATGAGATAATTTATTTCAAGCATGTGATGTATGGTAGCTGATCAATACATGCCAATTCTATTTCCTCTTTTGTCCCACATGTACCTTGGTACAAGTTAAAGGTTAGTCTAATTTGAAAATTTATCCAAATTACTAATTTATTCAACAATTAAATACTGAAACCCAGATGTATACAGGCATTCTAAGTAGAGAGGGTTGTTGTTCTATGCAAAACTTAGAAAAAGAAGATGAAACTTACACGAAAACTTTAAAACCATTAGAAGAAAATATTTTTAAAAACTTTATGATCTTGGGATAGGAGAGGATTTCATTCAAAATAAAAAAAGGAGGGGTGCCTGGGTGGCTCAGTTGGTTAAGTGTCCGACTCTTGATTTCAGCTCAGGTCATGATCTATCTCCCAGTTCATGAGATTGAACCCCATGTCTACCTCTGCGCTGGCAGCATGGAGCCTGCTTGGGATTTGCTCTTTCTACCCCTCTTCCGCTTATGCGCGTGCTCTTTCTTGCTCCCTCTCTCTCAAAATAAATAAACGTTTAAAAAAAATAAGAAAAGCAAAGGACAAAAGAAAAAACATATTGGACTAAAAAATGTAAAACTTCCATGTGACAAAAAATAGCAAGAAGTTCAAATACTAGCAATATAGGGGGAAATTACAACACATAAATCAGTAAGAAAAAGAAAAACAACCCAAAAGAAAAGTGAGCAAGGAAATAAATAATCAACAGAAAATGAAATATAAATGATCAATCAACAAGAAAAGATGCTTAATCTCATGGATAACCGGGAAAACTGCTACTTAAAAAAATAAGGAAACCAGGGACACTTGGGTGCTTGGTTGGTTAAGCGTACGACATCGGCTCAGGTCATGATCTCACGGCCCGTGGGTTCAAGCCCCGCGTCAGGCTCTGTGCTGACAGCTCAGAGCCTGGAGCCTGCTTTGGATTCTGTGTCTCCCTCTCTCTCTACCTCTCCCCTGCTCATGCTCTGTCTCACTCAAAATTAAAAAAATAAATAAATAAAATAAGGAAACCATTTTAGATATACAAAAATTTTCTTTTTTTTAAAGCAATAAGCATGTTTTTATTTATTTATTTTTTAAAGTACGCTTCACAGCCAACATGGGGCTTGAACTCACAATCCTGAGATAAAGAGTCACATGCTCTACCAAGTAAGCCAGCCAGATGCCACAAACTGACAAAAATTTTCAAAAGTCAACACCAGTCAGTACTGGTGAACACACAGCAAGCGGAAACTCTCAGTCACTGCTAGTGAAATAGAAATGGTTACCAGCCACTTGAGAGATTCTTTGGCACTTATTTAGCAAAACACATTAAATTCTCTGTGATCCAAAAATTCTATTTGGCACACATGTTCACTGTATGTTCACAGTAGCAAAGTTCATTATAGTAAAAAAAAACTAATGATAATTTAAGCAGCACAAGGAATGGATAAACAGTATGGCAGTCATATAACAAAATACTACATAGCAAACGTGTACATACATTTGTATGTACACATATGAACTTGGATAGATCTCAAGACATAATGATAAATGAAATTATGATACTGTATCATTTATGTGAAATTTCACAACACACAAAACAGTATTTTACATACACATGCATGAATAATATATGCAAGAGTATTAAAACTGTACTAAAAACCTACATTTTAAATGCATGGGGGCTGTTGTCTTTGAGAGGACAAAGACGATGTCAACTTTGTAGGATTTGTTTTATTAAAAAATAACAAATATAACATCAACAGCTGTCAATTCTGAGAGGCGTATATTTGTTATATTATTCTTGATACTTTAGTCAATTTTCTAAATTGTAAAAAAACCAAAAACTAATAAAGGTCACCAATAAGATCAGAATTCAACTCTCTTCACCTATGTAAATACTGACGAAAAATAATGTATATGAATTCAACATGCTAAGAATACAACAGGTTAAGTAAACGGAATATATTCCTTGTTATGTAATTACTCTAGTAAACCTCACAAAAAGTGGAATAAAACGTATCCTGGAAATGAGGTAACGATTTTGATCTTTTTTTTTTTTTTTAACATTTATTTTTGAGACAGAGAGAGACAGAGCATGCACGGGAGAGGGTCAGAGAGAGAGGGAGACACAGAATCCGAAGCAGGCTCCAGGCTCTGAGCTGTCAGCACAGAGCCCGACGTGGGGCTCAAACTCACAGACTGTGAGATCATGACCTGAGCTGAAGTCGGACGCTTAACCAACTGAGCCACTCAAGTGACCCACGAATTTTGATCTTAAACAACTTTCATAAAATCAGTAAAGTGAATTGTCTTTAATTTGCATATTTCCAATTTTCATCTAAGCATTAAAAACGTACAAACCCTGCAATAAAACAACTAACCTGTATGGGTTCTTCTATGTCTCTGGAGTTCATCACTCCTTGTGAATCTTTTGCCACAAAACATCCAGTTGCATACAAAAGGTCTTTCTCCAGTATGCCAGCGAAGATGTGCTCGTAGGTGAGATGTTTTGCCATAAACTTTTCCACATCCTTCAATATGACAAATATGCTGTTTCTTTTTTCCTGGTTCATTACTGCCTCTAACAAAAACAAAAACCAAACATTAATTATACTCTTAGACACCAAGCTTATAATTACAGAAAAACAAAAGGGAATTAAAGTTCTTAAATGATACACTTCTGAATGGGTTTTTAAAATCATGCTACAATTGTAGTTAAAAATCAGAAAAATTCTAATCAAAAAAGGGTTATGTATGAAACTCAAAACTGTTATGAAAACATGTTAACCTCAGAGAGTTCGTGTTCTACCACGGACTTCATGTTCCTTCCCTAACAGCCTCTTCCCTTTGGAAAAAATCTCTAAGCTTTTCAAGACACTTGAAAATTCTTCTCAAATACCAAAAAAATGGTAATCTCCATTTAAAAGTGTACGGTTCAGAGTTTAACTCCCAGTAGGAAAGAAAGCATGAAGAGCTCCATTGGCCTAGTCCCTAGTGAAACCAGTGAAAAGTATGAAAACAAAACAAATAATATGTACAGTTCCTGGAAATGGCTCTATGAACATATAGCAAATAAATAAATACTCAAGAAAATTAAGAGTTGGTAAGAAGAGTGAGAGCCTATGGTATTTGAACCAAGACCCAACCCTCTCTCCCAATTTCCTATCACTTCCCTTGACACATAAACACTGCAGATGGGCGCAGCCAAGAACAGGGTTCCCTTTTCACATCTCCTAGTTTGAGCTTATCTCCCTAGGAAGGGGCAAGAGGTCAACATTTCTTATTCCACCCCCAATTACCTGCTGCTGAGGCTAAGTTTCAGGCAAGTGTGACTGACAGGTAGGGAACTCTCTTCTACCCAAACCCAACTCCTGAGACCTTGGCTCTACCTTGGATAGGGCACAGTGAAAATACTGCAGTCCAGTCACCTTTGACTCAGCTCCTTTGTAGTGCATACATCAGAACTTCCAAGCCAGCAGAGGCAAGTCAAGAAAGCCTGAGGCCATTGCTGCTGCCCTGCCACCAAGCATTTAGCTCTCAGATCAGGGATGCCACTCAGAAAGAAATGTGCCACTATCCCAACCCTATGTTCAGGAGCCATGACAAAGAGATGTTGGCCAGAGAGAGCACAGCATGTAACAGAATTCCAAATCTCTTCCCAAAGAACTGAATTCATTTGCAAACAAAGTGTGGAAAAACTTCAGCGTATGGGTGCTCTTAAAATCAGTGGAGGCGGTTGCAAAATGTAGTTGGGAGGGGACTAATAGATACAATGGAGAAATAGGCAAAACTATGCTCACTAGGCTGACTGAAAGAAGGGAGGGAAGAGGCAGCTGGGAGTAGCCCTACAGACTCATAAATCTCAAAGCGCAGGCCTGTTGATCTAGTCCTTTAAAAAAAAAATCTGATTGGATCACTTTGTAGAGCAATATACATTTCAGGGCTTTGAAAACAATAGAGCAATCAGTGGACAATTAGTGGAGTTTAACAACTGGGTGTGGTTAGGGACAGGACACTAAAGATCTCTGCCCAAACCACTGTCCTCCAGGGTCACTGTAAGCATACCGAATTTTGCATCCACTGAGGAGCAACATACTTCATGGCGACAGTGAGCAACATGCTTCATGGCGAGTTAAGGGAAGTTCACCAAAATAATCCAGCCAGTCACTAAATAAGCAAGCAAACAACAATAAACCAGGGGTGGGGGTGGGGGGCAGTACTAAGAGTTACTACAATGTATTATCTAAACCATCCAGTTTCCAACAAAAAATCTAAGACATGCCAAAAATAAAACAGAGGAATATGACCCTTCACTAAAAAAAAAAAAAAAAAAAAGCAGGCAAGTGAAACTGGGAGAGCAGATTTAACAAGACTTCAAAGTAGCCATTTATAAATATGTTTAAAGAACTAAAGGACACCATGATTAAAGAAGCAAAGCAAGATATAATGACAATGTCACATCAAATAAAGAATATCAATGAAGAGTTACAAATGGTTAAAAAAAACTACCAAGAGGAAATTGTGGAAATGAGAAGTACAACTGAAATGAAAAATTCACTAGAGGGACTCAAAAAAGGGAAGGAAGAGTAAAATTGAAGGTAGATCAATAGAGACGATGTAACTTAAAAAGAGACAAGAAAAGAAAGGAAAATGAACAGAGTGTCTGAGAAATGTGGGACATCCAAGTATCGGTGAGGGAAGGAACGGGGAGGACAGGGGAGGGGAAAGGAGGAGGAGGAGGGAGAGAAGGAGAGAGAGAAAAAGTGCCACAGAAAAAATATTCAAAGAAATAATGACTGCAAACTTAATTAATTACTCAAAAACATGAATCTACACATGCAATAAGCTCAACAAACTCCAAGCAGGCTAACTGCACAGATCCACAAATAGACACCTTATGTACTAAAAAATCCTGAAACCCAAAGACAGGACAAAATCCCCAAAGCGGCAAGGGAAAAATAACTCCTCACTTACAAGGGAACTGCAGTAACAATAAGAACTCGCTTCTCAGCAGAACAATGGAGCTTAGAAGGCAGGGTGAAAACATATTCAAAGTACTCAAAGGAAACAACTCAAACAAGACTCTATCTAGCAAAACTACCTTTCAGAAATGAAACAAAGATATTCCTGGATACACAAACACAGAGAATTTGTTTTGAGCAGACCTCCTTTGCAAGAAATAGTAAAGGAAGATCTTCAGGTTGAATCAACTGGATGCAGAAAGTAATTACACAATTAAGATGCACACAAACAAGCAAGAGATCACCAGCAAAGGTAATTATGTAATTACAAAGGACAGTGTAAGTGCATATTTCTTGTCTTACCTGATTTGAAAAGTAATTTTAAAAACACTATGTGTAAAATGTATTGTTAAAGGCCACAACATTACAGAAATGTAATATATTTAATATATTTGCCATTAACAGCACAAAGCAGGGAGGTAGGAGCAAAGCTCGACTGGGCTAAGAAAATGATGCCAGAAAGGAACTCAAACATCCAGAACAGAGAACTACTGATAAAGTTAACATAGCAAAAGTTAGATATGCTTGCTCATCTTCTCTCAATTTCTTTACAAGACATTATATAAAGTAATAATTATAATAATGTATTATTGGGTTTGTAACACAGATGGATAATATATATAATAACATCACAAAAAGAAGTAAGCTATAAAGAGAACATTTCTGTAATTCACTGGGATTAAGTTACTATAAATCTTAAACTGATAATGATCAATATGTATATGATAAGGCCCAGAGCAAGTACTATGGAAATAACTCAAAATAATATAAGTGAAAAAATTATTAACAAAATTAAAGTGCTATAGGGATGGCTGTGTGGCTAAGTTGGTTAGGCATCTGACTTTGGCTCAGGTCATGATCTCCCAATTTGGGAGTCTGAACAGCTTAGAGCCTGAAGCCTGCTTTGGATTCTGTGTCTCCCTCTCTCTCTGCCCCTTCCCCACACATGCTCTGTCTCTCTGTCAAAAATAATAAAACAATAAAAAAATTTTTTAATAAGTAAAAAAATAAAGTGCTATATTATATTCACTTAATGAAAAAGAGAGTAACAAAGGAGGAAAAAAGACATGACACACACAAAAACAAGCAAACTGAAAGACAAATTCAACCATATTAATAACATCAAATGCAAATGGATTACACACTACACTCAAAAGACAGATTTTGTCACAGTGAATTAAAGAAAAAACAAAAAAACACTAAGATCCAAACTACATGCTGTCTACAGTGACATAGGTCACATTCAAAGACTGAAAGATACAGGGAGATTAAAGTAAAAAAGATGGAAAAAGGTATGCAAACAACCACCACAAGAAAGCTGGAGTGGCTGTACTAATAATACAAGACAAAATAAACTTTAAAAACAAATGTTATTGAAGACAAAGGGGGAAATTTTATAGGGCTAAATGGGTCAATCCATCAGGAACATATAACAATTATAAACATACGTGCACTTAGAGTAACAAGAGAACACCTAAACAGATGAAGTAAACTGACAGAAATGAAGGGAGAAAGAGACAATTCAACAGTAACAGTTGGAGATGTCAATACTCTATTTGCAATGATAACTTCATAAAACAATTAAGCAGAAGAGCAACAAGGAAAGAGAACACTTGATAAACTTGACCTAACAAATATCCATAAAACACTCCACTAAACAGCAGCAAAATATACATTCTTCTCAAGTGAACATGTAATGTTCTCCAAGATAAATCATATGGCTAGGCCATGAAACAAACCTCAACAGAAGACAGAAGTAATGCAAAGTATGTTTTCTGACCACAATGACATAAAACTAGAAATTATAGCAGGAAATTGGAAAATTCACAAATACCTAGAAATTAAATAATACACTTCTAAATAACCAGTGGGTCAAAGAAGAAATCGAAAGGGAAAGCAGGAAAAAGCCCGAGATGAATGAAGATACAACATAACCAAATTTAAGGGATACATGTAAAGCAATGCTTAAGAGAGAATTTTTTAATTTTAGAATTTATTTATTGGACAGAAAGAGAGTACACACATGTGCACAAGCTCACGTGAGCAGGGGAGGGGTGGAGAAAGAGGGAGAGAGAGAATCCCAAGCAGGCTCCACCCTTTGAGTGCAGAGCCCAACTCTGGGCTTGATCTCCTTAACTCCAAGATCTTGACCTGAGCCAAAATCCAGAGTCAGACACTTAACTGACCTGAGCCACATAGGCACCCCAGAGAGAAATTTTTAGCTGTAAATGCCGACATCAAAAAATATCTTAAATCAATAACCTAACCTTCCATCTTAAGACAACGGAAAAAGCAAATTAAATCTAAAATAAAGCAAACAAAAGGAAGGAAATAATAAAAAATAGAGCAGGAACTAATGAAATAAAGAATACGAAAACAACAGGGAAAAAAAAAATCAATGAAACCAAAAGCTGATGTGACTTGACTTTTGAAAAGGTCAACAAAATTGAACAAGCCTTAAGGTAGACTGACCAAGAAAAAAAGAAAAGACTCAAATTACTAGAATCTGAAACGAAAGAGGACATCATTACCAACCTTACAGAAATAAAAAGGATTATACAAGAATACCAAGAATAACTGTATGCCAATTACTTAAATAACTTAGATGAGATGGACAAATTCCCAAAAAGACATTAAGTACCAAAAAGTGATTCAAGAACAATCAACCAGAAAAACCCTTAAAAGTAAACAGATAAATTAGATGAATTAGTAGTCAAAAAATACCCATAAGAAAAATACCCACAAGCCTAGGACTTAGTTTCACTGATAAATTCTACAAAACAGCTGAAGAATTATTCTTCACAAACAGTTCTTCACAAACTTTTTCAAAAATAAACTGGAGGAAACACTTCCCGAATCATTCTATGAGCCCAATATTATCCTTTCCAAAAGCAAAGACATTAAAAAAAACTACAGACCAATATCTCTTACGAACACAGATGCAGAACTTAACAAAATACTAGTAAACTAAATATAACTGTGCGTGCGTGTGTGTGTGTGTGTGTGTGTATAAAATTACATACCATGACTAAGTTGGGTTTATTCCACAAATGCAAAAGTACTTTAACATCTGACAATCAATTAATACCAATAGAAAAAAGATAGAAACTACATGATCATCTCAACAGATACACAAAAGCATCTGAAAAATCCAACGTCCTTTCATGACAAAAACAAAATGAAGTAGGGATAGAAGGGAGCTTGCTTAATTAAAGGCATATATGAGAAAGCTCAGAGCTAGCAACATACTTAATGGTGAAACACTTAAGATCAGGAACAAAACAAAGATGTCCACTTTTGCTACTTATATTCAACATTATACTGTAGATTCTGGATGGAACAATTAGGTTAGAAAAAGAAATAAAAGTCATCAAGACTGGAAAGAATGAAGGAAAACTATCTCTTTTTGCAGATTACATGATCTTACATATAGAAAAACCCTAATGAATCCACTAAAAAAAAAAAAAAAAACTATTACAACTAATAAAAAGAGTTCAGTAAGGTTACAGATACAAGATTAATACACAAAAATTAATTGTGTTTGTATACACTTGCAATGAACAATAAAGAAAAAGATCCATTTATAATAGCATCAAAAAGAACAAAATACTTAGGAATAAATTTAACAAAGAAGTACAAAACTTATACTCTGAAAACTACAAAATAGTGTCAAAAGAAATCAGAGAAGATCTCAAACAAACTGACAAGCTGACTGATTCTAAAATTCACATGGAATTGCAAGTGTCTCTGTACAATCAAAACAATACTGATAAAGAATAACAAAGAGAACACATAGTGCCCGATTTCAAAAGTTCAGAGGACAAAGTAATCAAGACTGTGTGGTAGAGGCATAAAGACAGACATACAGCTCATTGGAATAAAACCAACAGTCTAGAAATAAACCTATTTGGCTTATATGGCCAACTGATTTTTGACAAGGGTGACAAGACCATTCAATGAATGGGGAGGGGAGAGTCTTCAACAAATGGTGTTGAATGGATTCTTACCTCACACCATACACAAAAACTAACCCCAAAACCGATCAAAGACCTAAATGTAAGAGCAAAAACTATAAAACCCTCACAAGAAAATGAGGAATCTCTGTGACCTCAGATGTGGCAATGGATTCTTAGACAGGACACCAAAAGCAGAAGCAACCAAACACAAGGCTGAATTTCATCAAAATTAAAAACTTAGGTGTTTCAAAGGACACTATCAAGAAAGTGAAAAGACAACTCTCAGATTGGGAAAAAAATATTTGCAAATCATGTATCTGATAAGGGACTTGTATCTAGAATACATAAAGCTATTACAATTTAACTTAAAAAATCTAATTTAAAATAGGCAAAAGATCTTAATAGACATTTCTCCAAATAAGACACACAAATGGCCAATAAACACATGAAAACACACCTGACTAATGAAGTCATCAGAAAAATGCAAATTAAAACCATACTGAAATACCATTTCACGCACACAAGGAAATTTATAATCAAAAAGCCAAATTATAACAAGTGTTGGCAACGAACTGGAACCCTCATACACTGCTGGTGGGAACGTAAAATGGTACAGTTACTTTGGAAAACAGTCTGGCAGTTCCTCAAGTGGCTAGACTTAGAGTTACTACATGGAGCATTAATTCCACTCCTTGTCCACTCCTTGTCCATTTCAAGAGAACTAAAAACCTATGCCACACAAAAATTTGTATAAAAGTGTTTATAGCAGCATAGGAGCCAACTGGTGGAAAAATTCCAAGTGTCCACCAAAAGATAAATGGGTAAGTAAAATACTGTGTATCCATACAATGAAACGTTCATTTGTTCATTAAAAAGAATGAGGTACTAATATGTGCTAGAATATAGATAAACCTTGAAAACATTATGCTACGTAAATGAAACCAATCAAAAGATCACATATTGTATGATTCCATTTATATGCACGTCCAGAATTGCATAAAGACAGAAATCTGTTCAATGGCTTCCTTGAGTTGGGAAGAAAGGGGGCCGAGGGGGTTGAGGGCTAAAGAAGTCAGGGTTTCTTTTGCAGGGTATCAAAATGTCCTAAAATTGTGATGATGGATGCACAACTTTGTGAATATACTAAAAACCAATGAAATGTACACTTTGAGTGAAACTGTACAGTATATGAATTTTATATCCATAAAATTAAAATTTTTGCATAACAAATGAAACAAGAAAGCCACTAAAAGTAGAAGGCAGAAGGTGGAGGACCACTAAAACTCCATTTCTAAACTAGCTCAATTTAATCCCTGTAATAACAATATTGTATCTCAACTTCTGGGCTACAGAGCCAGTGACATTCTAGTGATCCAAGGACCCGGCCAACGGCTTGGTTTACCTATTTTATGCCTTCCAGAGAGATAAAGTTGGTAACAGAGCATTTACCTTCCTTCTCCTTCCCTACAATTAGGACAGGAACAGGCAACTCTTCGAAGCCTCTTGCCAGGCTGCACCTCTTGATCAGAAGCTTGCTGGCCTTGCTGCAAATGCACTTGTGTGAGTTGGTCAGGACTAACAGCACCTATCGTTGCGTTAGCAATTCCTCCAACTGCTACAGTTACAGGAGCTATCGTGGCTTGTTGGACCTTTACTCCATCTTGTCCTTGCTGCTGACCTAAAAATTGGGGGTGAGGGGGAAAGAGTATTATAATGTTTTCTATTTCTAAAGAAAGGATAAAAAAAAATTCCATGTGGACATTTAAAAACTACCATATTTGTTTTAATAGTTAATCTGTGTAAAATACAACAGCAAAGGGGTTAATGATTTGTATTATGCAAACCCTCCTAAAATACAATATTCTTATTAAGTAGTTCAGGCTGCCTCTCTGTCTGATTGGTGGGACTACACATAAATCATTTAACCCTCTCCTGGCTTTAATTCCCTCATCTGTAAAAATGAAGACAACAATACTTGCCACCTACCTACCTCATCAAAGTGCTGTGAGGATTCATGAGACATTATTTGAAAAGCACTCTGAGATCCTCAGATGAAGGATGCTGTATCCATTTCCACAGTAAACAACGTATCTCATTCACTCCAAGAAAATACAGGAGTAAAAAGTAACTAAACGAATGATTAAGTTTTATAGATATTTCTCATTCCTAGATACTTTAGGTTAAGCAAACATTTCTTTATTAAGGAAATATTTTTTTTATTATACACACTGAGTTACGTAGTTTTTTAAAGGGTAAAACCACCCATGATTATTACATACTATCACTATAATCATAAAATAGACATTTAGGACATTACTACTTTATTCACTCATGTAGCTCAGACTTCACCTCTCAGGTTAGTACATATACCAACTTGACTTCTTCACTTAGGGAAAACTATGATAAATAATACATAATATGACAAAAAAATATCTCCTGTGAAGTGCACAGGAGTATGCCTTATAATCATCCTTTCTCTCAACACAGTTCTTTCTCCACATCAGTTTTGGAAGGGCAGCTAAGAAACACCTATTTATAAAGGAATGTTCCCACCTGTGAGAGTTGATGTAAGAATTAAACAAGTTAATTTTTAAAAACTCCTTACCACAGGGCCTGCCACAGAGTTCATTATTGGTTATTTGTTATTATTTGTTAGCTATTATTACTGCTACGAGTGTCCATTGAGTTGGGTGGCAACACCAGAATAAAATATGGTAGCAGAAATAAACACAAGAGAATTGGGTATAAAATAAAGGGTTTATTTCAAAGCTGCATATGTAGTACTTTAAACATTCAGAGCTATCAAGAAAAGATAATAAAAATCAGCAAGTGAAAACTAAACCTCTAATTCTCCTAGCCAAAGTCAATCTCATTCTCCTCTGTGTATTCAAAGCACTCTGAAACCTTTGGTACAGCATCAATATTTGTAATACAAATAAAAAAATATGTATTTTGTCATTGTTTTAGTAAGGATACATATTTTAGTTTTCCTCCTAACATTTTAATTTTTGATCATCTTTGAATTAACATGGTGTGATAGGTAAAACAGTGCAAGTAAAATCCAAAGTTCTGAATTCATGTCCGATTTGGTGACCGTGCACTTGGATACCCTCAAGTTATCTCACCTCTAATAATGCTGACCTCCCTTAAATTCCTGTCCCTTATCTACTTCAGAGAGTTCTTTCTGACGATCCTAAAGGGTAAAGACTGTAAACAATAAAACAATACGTACATGTAAAGTATAACTATTATGTCTCTACGTGTCTTTTGAGTACTTAAAAGTTGTACATATTCAGTAAAACCAGATTCCTTACGGATGCCCAAGGCGAAGTAAACTTTGCAAACTACTTGTGTATCTAGAGTCACAGTGATACACATACTCCCTGTTTACTGCAAAATAAATGCACTTATAGAAACAGGAATTCTATCTGAACCAGCACTATACAAAATCTTTAAAGCTTGGTCCCTATGGAGTGTGGGTATTTTAATGTGGTAAGTGTTCTTTACATTCCTTAAGTCATGAGATATTTCTGGCCATAATTTTTGCAGCTATTGCTCATACAACACTTGGTCATGCCTTTCAAGTTGCAAGGGTATTAGATGCAATGGTAATGCATGTCCTTCATTATGTCAAAGAAGTGCTAGGAATCCCCTGATCACTGGCTGCTCATTTTCCTCAGTTCCTTTGATCATTTCCTCAGACTCCTCAAGTCTCCACATTATGGGCATTTATCTGTTCAATGCCTACACAACTTGGCAAGTTAGTCCAATGAATAATACCAAATACTTGAATTTATAGATTTAAGTCTGACCAACTCTCTTGACTTCTTCATCTAGATGTCCTAGATCATTCAAGTTCAACATAGTTCAGTATTACTTTTCTTTCATTTCCACTGCTGCCAGTCAAGTATAAGCCACTGAACTCCTTACCAAGGCTTCCAAGGCCCTGCTCAAGTTTAAACCCACCCTGTCAGACCTCACCAATTATTATTAGTCTCTCCCCTCTCACTCTGCTTCTGACACAGTGACCTTTCTTTCTAGCCCTCAAACAAATCAAGCTCATTCCCTTCTTATGGCCACTGCATATACTCTCTCGTCTGAATGGAAATGCCGTGCCACCTAAATCTTTGCACAGCTGACTCCTTAGTAATATTCTAAGTTCAAAACTCTCCTCTTTAGAAATACCATTCCTGACCACATCATCTAAAACGGTACCTTTTAGTCCATTTCTCTATCATCACCAAGTTTTGTCTTACCTGGTTTAAATTATCTTATCCTTTTTAACTTTTTTCTATCTTTGCCTCCTCATTTCTGAATGTTAAGTGCTATGAGAAAAAGGATCTTGCCTGTCAAGTTCACTGCTGTTTCCAGCCCATGGAACACCACCCAACACATAGTAGCCACTCAGGAACAAAAGCTTAATAAAGGAATTTTTAAAAATTAATTCATCTTCAAAACTGCTACTACTACTGTTTCTGTTTTGATAAGTGCTAATTACTACCCTCCTTATTACTACACTCAAAACAGTAAAACGTCAACTTTTAGGCTACTTCTCCTTTACCCATTAATTACATCCATGTGATAGCTAAGTTAAAAAGCGCATAAAAGGGTAACAGCTCTTGGATTCATCTTATCTTTCTATTGCCAGAACCATAATCTCGGTCCAGATCCTTGTTACTTTGTGCCTCTACCAGCCTAAATGGGACCCACATCTCCTACCTCATCCTTCAAACTGCTTCCAGAAATTTAAAAATGCTAACTTTCAGTCATTCACCATTGGCCAAAGTCTGCATTCAAAGGACTCCACCACAAAGACTTAACTCCTGGCTCACAGACTTCCTCTTCGTAGCCAAATCCAATGTGAATTTTCCCACTGAGCAATACATGATTACCCTGCCTCATGTGACACAATCAACCATTCTTTCCTTCTTAAAACTTGACTGAAGAAGCTACCTAATTTCCTACATTCTGAGAAACCCCCTCTTCTTTGTTAGCTATTACCAGCATTTAAATCTAAGCTTCTGTCACATTTTTATTTTTAAAAGATTTTATTTTCGGGCGCCTGGGTGGTTCAATCGGTTAAGCTTCCAAATCCAGCTCAGGTCATGGTCTCGTGGTTCATGGGTTCAAGGCCCCTGTCGGGCTCTCTGCTGTCAGCACAGAGCCCACTTTGGATATTCTGTCCCTCTCTCTCTCTGCCCCTTCCTCCTTCCCCCTTTCTCTCAAAAATAAATAAGGATATTTAAAATTTTTGAAAAAGAAAAAGAAAAAAGAAAATAAAAGAGTTTATTTTTAAGTAATCTCTGCACCCAATGTGGGACTCAAACTCACAACCTCAAGATCAAGAGTGACATGCTCCACCGATTGAGCAAGCCAGGTGCCCCTGTGTCACATTTTTAAAAGATTTATCCACATTGGTTACCTTTACTCCTTTCCCATTCTCTCCTCAAACTACTAAAATTCCATGTTGAACCCACCACTCTACTAAAATCATGACAGAACTAACAACTTCTTCATTCATAAACCCAAAGATACTCTTCTTTTTGATCCTGTTTCATGTCTCTGGAGCACCTGAAGCTGCTAATCCTACACGCTCCTCGAAATCCTACATGCCTGTGCTTCATTGATAGTACTCCCACTGGTGTTCCTCCTACTTCTCTCACCATCTCCACGCTGATGTCTTTCTTAGGCCACTTTCCGGTTTTCCGTCATTTCTTCTAACTCCCTCCTTGGGTTATCTCATCCGCTTTCATAAATTTTACTTCTATTTTAAGCTGAGGTCTCTCAAATCTGTATCTTTGGCTTAAATATCTCTCAAGTGTCAGACTCTTATTGTCATCTGCCAGGGAACATGGCCAACAGCTGTCTTGCAGGCGATGTGTCCAAGAATCATACAGGTTATCCTCTTCTCCTAAACTAGCTCCTTCTCATTGCCCAAACTGAAAACTTGGAAGTCGTTCTTAACTCTCCTCCATCTCCTCCATCCCCACAACAGTAGCTATCATTTTATGCTTATTTACTGGACATCTTACAACTATTACTTCACATACTCCTCACATCCCAATGGACTGAATACTACTGTCCCAATTTTAAGCTAAGAAGACTGAAGTTCTGAGAGGTACATAAAACACCCAAGGTCACAAAACAGCTAAGTGACAAGAGCTGGGATTTGAATCCAAGTCTAGCTAACTCTAAAAGCTATTCTCCTTCCACTGTATTACTTACATTGACCAGTAGTCTTGTTGAGTATACCTTTTCAAATATCTCAGATTTGTCCATTTTCTCCATCCCTATTACCTATGCAACAGCACAGGTCCTTATCACCATTATGCCAGTTTTGCCCTTTCCAATCCCATACCGCATATACAAATCGGGTTCCCGAAAAGTCTATGAGTCTTCAATGAATTCACAATACAGTCAACATTTCTTGGCACAATACATAATCTAGTTTTCGCTTACTTTTATAGCTTCATCTCAGTACTCTTCCTCCATTCCCATTCTCAACACCAGCTACATTGAACTCCTACTTCTTCAAATGTTCCATTCTTGATTATCTCTGGGAGTTTTGACTAACCCCCATCCCAAATCTCCATCTTTGTTGATCTTGGAAAAGCTGATTCATCTTACAGAACTCAATTCATGTGTCATTACCTTTGGGAAGTCTTCCTGCTAAGTGTCTTTCTGAATCTAGGTCAGATACCTCTTCCTTCTTTTCACATAATATCCTGTGCATAATAATCTTGTTATATCAGCAGACAAATTGTATGGTGAATGCAGATACTATAAATGCTTATTTGTTTTGTCTTTCTAAAGGATCATATATTATGGTCTCTGAGGAGCTAAATACACCTCTCTTTGTTTTCCATTCTTAAAAACGTATTGCTAGGGTGTGTCAGACTTAAGAACAAAGGACTGGCCCATGTGCTAGTGGCTGCTGTCACTGTGTTGAGCTGAAATTTCTCAACTGTCACTTTTTTTAATAGGGTAAGTTGGGTACAGCATGATTTAGACACTAGACAATGAAATCTGCATTAATGAGACCACTACTGCTTATAATTCAATCAGGATAATAAAAAAAAATAAGCACAGGAAGAAGCTGTTACATAGGGAAAACGGTTGGTTTGTTGCAATGACTTTCTGTTCAATTTGTCAAGGAAAAATAACAAAGATGTTTAAAAAAAGATGTTAAAAAATATAAGAAGCTGTGCCAATGACAGTGCTGGTGAAAATGGGAAAAACAAGTAATTATAGAAACTATACATTTATGGCTACAAAACACCTTCACTATTAAAATGTCTGAAGGAAAAAGCTATTAACGCTCTTTTAAAACTCTTGTCTCTAACCTCTCTGTCATCACTTAAACTGTTTTATGACATGATCTTACAAATAACTCAGAATTTCTTGGAAATACAACTATGCATCATGATGGTACAGTGGGTGACCCTTTCTTTTCCTTCCATGCTACCATAGGTAAAAAACATTCCAAGGCTGCTTGGAACAACCAAGCTATCTTTCCTATTCCTTTCCTTTTTTGTTCTGCTCCCTTTTTCAAACGTAGGAACTGGGACAAGGGTAACAGGGACCAGTTGGTTGGCAGGTGGCATGGTATTAGAATGCTAGATATTCAAGAACATCTAGAATGGGTATTTGGGAGAAACTTTGTTTCTTGCACATTTTCCTTTAGCACCAGCTGGAATGGTCCTTTGCCTCAATACAGTACTAAGAGACTTGAATTTAAGCTTCAGAAAGGAAAGCAGATTTAACTAGTAAAGAAAGACAGCATCTTCCATACAGACTAACCTAGCTCTCTGAATTTTGAGATGGAGGGGCCTACACCTAAGCCAATAAAGTGTTACTCTGACTTGAATTTCAGTATACCTAGCTCCCTAAGAGACCTTAGGGAGTGAATCAGAATCTGAGTATTCCTGCTGCCTCTTATCAGATAACCCTCTCATTCCATCACAATATTAATCACAAATTATTTCTAACAAAAGCTGCTCAGAACAGAGGGCCTCTGTGTGGTTTTACGTCCTTTGCCCAGCAAAGTTCCTGGCACACTGGAAGTACTCAATGAATGTTTTTTAAATAAAGTGAATGGCAATCTAAAATCCATACAAACACAGCAAGCGTTCTTATGAAAGTAGGCCAGCAGGAGATCACAAGGCCACTACTAGATGACACCTACCTTTCAAAAGACATGGACCACAGGTGGTAAGACAGTAAGAAACAGGATAAGGTGGACATTCACCACAATTCTCTCCTGCTTCATTGATCTGGAATTCAGATTATTTAGGAGTACATCCCGAAGTATAAATCACAACCTGCCACTGAAACTACTGTTTCTTTTCTCTCAGTTATCAGCTGTAGCCCAGAATCTGTGTTAACCACATTCAACAAGATCTTTATACTCTTCAAAAAAGTCTACTTTAAAAAATAATTATAACCAAATGACATTTAATAAAATAGGCTAAGATTTCTCCCCTTCCACATATTTTGAAGAAGGTAAACATAGCTTCGTATTACAGATACATACACTTTAAGTTTTTTCTTCTGATTTTAACAACACATGCTCACCACAGAAAAGAATTAAGGAGGAAACAAAATCATCCATATAGTCATTACCCACAGATTATCAATATTATCATTATGGTGTCTGTGCTTCTACTCTGTTCTGGCATTTTGATAATGATGCAACTCTACTAATAAACAATTCTGTTGCATTCTGTTCTTTTTTACTTAAGAATATAAGTGCTTCCAAGTTATTGCAAATTCTTTTAAAATAGTGTAATGATTGTATAATATTCCATCACATACATATACCACAATTTACAAAACCATTACCCTAGTATTAGACATTAACGTTATTTTGACACACTCCAAGTAATGCAAAAGCAACATAAATAATGAGCAACGTGAACAAAAATATTTGTTCTTATTACTTCCAAGAGATGGAGTCCTAGAAGTGAGATTATTAGGTCAAAGGACATGAAACACTCTTAAGACTTTATATACACATTAAAAAATTATAGAGGCATATATAAAGAGTTACATTCATTTATATTTCCACTGAAAGTATATAAGAGTACTTTTGCATACCATGCACAAGAGAGATTCAGTAAGATTAAGAAAAAAATTTAATAGACAAAAAATTGGTATCTCACTGTGGTTTTTAACAAGTGATTCCTACTCTCACCTATAATATTCTATATATTGTGAAGGTATAAGTCAATGCAATAGGGTAAATAACAAATCTGTATGAGAAAAGAAAAAGAAACTCTACAAAATCAACAAACTATTAGAACAAATAAGACATTTCAGCAAGATGGCCAAATACAAGATCAACATTAAAAACCAACAGGGAAGGGAGGGAATCAGAATATGCTTTCCTCCATAACAGCAACAGTCAACTGAAAAAAATAAAAGAAAATGGGATGCATGGGTGGCTGAGTCAGCTATGCATCTGACTCTTGGTTTCCGCTCAGGTCCTGATCTCATGGTTTTGTGAGTTCAAGCCCCACATTGGGCTCTGGGCTGGCAGTGCAGAGCCTGCTTGGGATTCTCTTTCTCCCTCTCTCTCTGCCCTTCCCCCACTCGCGCTGTCTCTGTCTCTCTCAAAATAAATAAATAAACAAAAATAAATAAATAAAAGGAAAAAATATTCCATTTACAACAGCAATAATAACCATCAATACCTAAGAATCAATCTAATTAGAAACATGCAAGGTCTTAAGGAAGAAGACATAAAGGACATAAATTAAGACCTGAATAGAAGGAAATATATGTTTTTTTAATGTTTATTTATTAATTTTGAGAGAGAGAGAGACTCTGAAGTGCATGAGTGTATGCCTTCTAATGATCCTTTCTTTCAACATAGTTCTTTCTCCATATCAGGTCTGGAATAGCAGGGGGGAAAAAAAAACCCAATTTATAAAGGAATGCTCCCAACTCCAAGAGCTAATGTAAGAATTAAACGAGTTAATTTTTACAAACCCCTTACCACAGCGCCTGGCACAGAACTGTTCATTATTTGTTAGCTATTATTATTGCTGTGAGTCTCCATTGAGTGGGGTGGCAACACAAGAATAAAATGTTACTCTTCCGAATAATACTAAAATGAGTCTTAACTCAGACTATTGGGATTTATTTCCTCTACAGATGAAACTTGGGAGTCTGCCTAAACAAATGTCTAAGGGCCTCTAAATGTATACATAGGAAAGAATGTAAGTCTTGTATTTCAAATAGTTTTCAATAAATAATTATACTCTGAAATAGAAACTGGTTTGCTTTATAATGATTTAAAACAGACAAGCAGAGTGTATATTTCTAAAAATAAAAAGATAACCAGGTATGTCTAGGGCTCAGGGACAGGGAGGAGAAATGGGAAGTGACTGGTAATATGCCTGGGGTTTCTTTATGAGGTTATGAAAATGTCCTAAAATTAGATTGTGGTAATGGTTGCACAACTGTGAATATACTAAAAGCCACTGAATATAAACTTTAACTGGTTGTAGAGTATATGACTTATACCTCAATAAAACTGTTCAAAGTGGGGGGAGGGTAACTAGAAAAAAAAAATCTACTTTTCGTGGTTCTAAATCTCTTTAAACTAGTGGTTCTCAACTGGAAGTAATTTTGTCTTCCAGGGGATATTTGACAACGTCTGGAGACATTTTTGGTTGCCACAACTCGGGGGATCATTACTGGTATTTAGTGAGTTGAGGCCAGGGATACTTCTGAACATCTTCCAATGCACAGAACAAATTCCCAAATCAAAAAATATCTGGCCTAAAATGTCAATAGTGCTGAGGTTAAGAAACACTGATTAAAATGAGCTCCCAAAAAACTCAACTAACCTTCATGACTCTCATATACTCATAACATAACTATAACCAAAACAGAAATTATGAAAATATGGTACATTTGTAGGATACCCATAAAAACTACAAAAGACTACATGAGTCTCCATAAAAAAAAAAACAAAAAAACCAAAAAAAAACCCCTACATGACTGAATTAAAGTCTTTACAAAGAGAGTAAAGTAAAAAAAAAAAATTTATAATGTCCATAAATTTAGGAATGGGGAGCGCCCACATGGCTCAGTCAGTTAAGCATCCAACTCTTAATTTCGGCTCAGGTCATGATCTCATGGCTCTTAAGTTCCAGTCCCATACTGGGCTCTGCACTGACAGAGCCCCTCTCTGCCTCTCTCAAAAATAAATAAACATTAAAAAAAATTGGGGAATGGGCTTTAACACATTTGGCAGATAATGGACTTGGACAGATCCCTATAGCATAGTGGCAACACAAAGAATAACATACTGAGTTTGGGAATTATGCTCATTACCTACAAAATACGTTTACTTTATTCAAGAACTGTAACAAAGTCTTGTCTATAGACGAACTATAACTTGAGAATATTAAGAAATTATTTAGTGTTCTCTATACTTTTTTTATATAACTTTTTAAACTTTATTGCATTCAGTATAAGCTACCATGAAGGCAGAACTTGCTTTTAAAAATTTTTTATTTATTTTAGAGAGACAGAGCATGTGTGGGGGAGGAGGCAGAGAGAGAGAGGGAGGGAGGGAGAGGGAGGGAGAGGGAGGGAGAGGGAGGGAGGGAGAGGGAGAGGGAGGGAGAGGGAGGGAGAGGGAGGGAGAGAGAGAATCTTAAGCAAGCTCCATGCTCAACACAGAGCCCGAAACAGGGCTTGGTCCCACAACACTGGGATCATGACCCAAGCTAACATCTAGAGTCGAATGCTCAACTGACTAAGCCCCTCAAGAACCCCTCTCTGCACTTTTTAAATGAAGATGAGCTATATTAGCCACTGACTTCCAAGATTATTTACACAGCATGGGACATACACAATTTTTAAACCAATATTGAGGTTCTGAGTAGGCACAACAGATAGTTTAGCAGATTTAGTTAAATTATAGATTTAACAAAGCTCTGGACTCAGATTTATCTCTGAATTCTAATCCTCTCTAGTTTCTTTCTTTGAGGACCTGGGAGTGGTGGGAATTAACTGAGATAATGTAGTGATGTCTACAGATGAACTATAACTTGAGAATACTAAGAAATAACACTTAGTATGACACACTAAGTACAATGTCTGCAATATAATAAACACTCAACAGAAATGTTAACTTCACTACATCTAAAATTGCACAATTTTATTAAGTACAAATACCTAATAACAGTCAGTCAGATTTTTATAAATCTTAGATCTTTGAATGAGAACCTAGGGTACAAGTGAGATTTATTAATTCAATAAACATTTCCTGAGTACCTGCTATGTGCTTAACACTGCTGGGTAAATAAAGATGACTACAATCTGGCCTGAAACTCACCTGTAGGGATGACGAGCAAATAAGTATAAATATACATAACATTAAAAAAATGAGTAAGATGCGTAAGTAGTACAGAGGAAAGCGATATAATGTCAAGAAGAAACAATGAAGGCTTCATGGAGAAGAAACCACTTACTGGTAGAAAGAGTAAAGGCAAACAGGAGAGCCACAGGAAGAGTATATTTAAAGGCATAACTCTGAGACAGCATATTGCTAGAGATTAAAGTTCAAGGAAGTGAGGCACTAAAGAAAGAGTTGGAACAGATCAGGAAGGGCCTTATTCAATTTCTTACAACAGTGACTTTTGGCGGTGGGCGAGGAGTGGGTCCTTGTTAAGGTATCACGCCCATCCCTCCCATCCCCAATTCCGACAACAGCTGACATATAATAATTATTTATGTTTACTAAATGGCCAGAACTATTCTCAACTAGTTTACACTCACACTCTTGTCATCTAATGCTCTCTCCGAAGGCTCTGAAAGATTATATAAACTTCCCATTACATAGCAAAGCCAAGGTGTTAACCTAAATCCAGAGCCCTCTAGTCCTCTATAGGCTACACCATCCTCCCTAGAAACCAAAAATCTTATTTGGGCTTTGGAGGCAATAGAAAGTTATAAATGGTTTTAAGTAAGAAACTAATTGGTTCAAGACCACATTAAGACACAACACTGCCAATTACTCTGAATGGAACTGAGAATGGAAGTTCTATTCATCATTTTTAAGTAAGACCTATAGAAGATCTATCATATCTTCTATATTACATTACAGACATGATTAAATCAGTATGCTGATATGACCTTTGATCAAATTAGATAAAAAAGGTGCTTTAACCTGGGCATGCAAGCTGGTGCAGCCACTCTGGAAAACAGTATGGAGGTTCCTCAAAAAACTAAAAATACAACTACCCTACAACCCAGCAATTGCACTACTAGGCATTTATCCAAGGGATACAGGTGTGCTGTTTCAAAGAGACACATGCACCTCCATGTTTATAGCAACACTATCAACAATAGCCAAAGTATGGAAAGAGCCCAAATGTCCATCGAGGGATGAATGGATAAAGATGTGGTATATACATACAATGGAGTATTACTCGGCAATCAAAAAGAATGAAGTCTTGCCATTTGCAACTACGTGGATGGAACTGGAGGGTATTCTGCTAAGTGAAATGAGTCGTCCAAGAAAGACAAAAATCATATGACTTCACTCATATGAGGACTTTAAGAGACAGATGAACATAAAGGAAGGGAAACAAAAATAATATAAAAACAGGGAGGGGGACAAAACAGAAGAGACTCATAAATATGGAGAACAAACTGAGGGTTACAGGAGGGTTATGGGAAGGTTACGGGAAGGTTATGGGAGGGGGGATGGGCTAAATAAGGGGCAGTAAGGAATCTATTCCTGAAATCATTGCACTATATGCTAACTAATTTGGATGTAAATTAAAAAAAAATAAAAAATAAAACAAGTTAAAATAAAAAAAAAAAAACAAAAGACACTTCAAAAAAAAAATGGTGCTTTAACCAAAAATAGGTATAAACGTAACATGCGGGGTTTTCATTAACTTTTATTTAAAAAAACCCAACTAGGTCAAGCTTCATTTACATGCCAAACATCTCTTAAAATTAAGGATCAGAAATTCAACAATGCCTAAAACATAGTAGGCTGCAGTTCTAGAGTAAATACCCCAATGGTATATATATGTAAAATCTGCCTATCAATTTTGATGCTTGAAGGTGCTGCTCTTTTGAACCTGGAACTAGGAAGGAAAGGCAACACCAGACACTTAGAATCTGCTACTGGTGAGGAGTGGTAGGTGTTACTTAAGCTTTTTTCTTCCCATTGAAAGCCCCAAACAAGTTGCCATTATTCATGAAGAACAAATGTGGACCATGAAGAACAGATGTGGATGACATTTTTAAAATGTAGGGGCACCTGGGTGGCTCAGTCGGTTTAAGTGGCCAACTTCAGCTCAGGTCATGATCTCACAGTCTGTTGAGTTTGAGCCCTGCATCAGGCTCTGTGCTGGCAGCTCAGAGCCTGGAGCCTGCTTCTGATTCTGTTTCTCCCTCTCTCTCTGCCCCTCCCCTGCTTGCTCTCTGTCTCTGTCTGTCTGTCTCTCTCTCTCTCTCTCAAAAATAATAAACATTAAAAATTTTTTTTTTAAATGTAGCCTAAACATCATGATCTGATACCTATCAAATTCAAGAAAGTGTAAGGAAGAAAGAACATATTCCTAACAGAAGGAATCACTTAGAAGGGACATTTAAAAAGAATTAAGAAGCAAGCACAAAGAATGCTGATTTTAAGAAAATAAACAATAGTGGACTCCAAACTTTACTACATAATGCCACCAGGAAAAATACCTTAACTTCACAACCTAATACATTTATTTATAACTAACATGCATATAATAAATGTGTATCAATGAATACATTATAAAATAAACATAAGAAGTAGACACTTGCAGTTATTTGATCAGAAAAATAAACTCAATATTTTCTTCCTACTTTCTGTTTTAGAGATGTCTTTCAATACAATATGAGTAGGGCATAAACAGAAAAGTATTAAAAAAAACAAACAAAACCCACCTAGACACACACACTGGCAGAAGTTTACCCATGGAAACTGCAAAAAGCTCACAGCTAAGTTTGCTCAAACCCATTGTATTCATATAGTTTGAGATGTTTATGACTGATTTGGAGATCTATCTAAAAATGCTTAAGGAAAAAAAAAAAGCACTGTACCCAAGAATATGGAGAACTGGTGGCTGCCGGAAGGGAGGGGGTGGAGAATTGGCAAATGGGTGAAGGAGAGTGGAAGGTACAGGCTTCTAGTTATAGAATGAATAAGGCATGGGGATGAAAGGTATAGCATGAGGGATGCAGTCAATGGCATTGTAGTAGTGTCGTGTGGTGACAGATGGTAGCTACACTTGTGATGAGCACAGCATAATGTAGAGGGTTACCTACAGAGTTGTAAGAATCACCATGTTGTACACCTGAAACTAATGTAACATTGTGTGTCAACTATACTTCAAAAAATACCTAAACAGTAAAAGCAGCACAGTCATCATGGGAGATTGTACATTTCCCAGAAATGTCACACCAAGATTTGACGACACTGCTAAAGTACATCAGCATATAAAACTGCTTTGGACAAGAAGGAACATTAGACTGAAACAGTCACTGCGAAAATAATTTTCCTTACAGAATTCCACCTGCACCATTATAACTAAAATTTAATTAATTTCAAGATGTTCTTCTTGAGGAAATCTGTCATTTTTTTTTAAGTTTATTTATTTATTTTGGGGGTGGGAGGGGCAGAGAGAGGAGAAGAGAATCTCAAACAGGCTCTGTGCTGTCGTGTTGTCAGTGCAGAGCACAAAGCAGGCAGGGATCGAATCCATGAACTGTGAAATCATGACCTGAACTGAAAGCAAGATTGGACACTTAACTGAGTCACCCAGGTGCCCCTGATAACATTTTTTCTGTTTGGTATAGCATATGGGAAAAAGTAAACAGTAAGAATTTATCACTATTTAATCTAGTACTATTATATTAAAAAAACACTAATTGGAAGGCAAAAATATTCTAGTTACTAGATATAGAAAGATGAACTCTATATTAACAGATATAGTTTCAATCCTGAGGAAAATCGTTAACAACCACATCAGGTACCATGTTAAGCACTTTCACATATTTCACACATAACCTGCTGAGACAGGTTATTACTCCAAAAGACTATCTACCTCCTAATGCTCTGACTTTATGCTTACCAATTAATTCTGATTATTACTTGGTTTCTCAGGTCCCTTGACACCAGGAATAGAAGATTAACAGCCTTCCAGTAATAGGAAAGATTTATCTCTTAGCTTATATTAAAAAGAAAAAACAGGGGCACCTGGGTGGCTCAGTCTTGGTTAAGCATCCAACTCTCGATTTTGGCACAGGTCATGATCTCACAGTTCATGAGATCAAGCCCCATGTCAGGCTCTGTGCTGACAGCATGGAGCCTGCTTGGGATTCTCTCTCTCCCTCTCTCTCCTCATGATGTCTCCCTCTCTCTCTCTCTCTCAAAATAAACAAACTTAAAAAAAAAAAAAAGAAAAACCAGTATTCTAGTTCATAAATCAGCCTTTTGTCAATCCTGATTTCATAAATCAATTTCTCTAGGATCTGAACCTGAAAAACAGTTCTTGAAATTTCAAAGACACAAACTAAATCACAGACTATTTTGACTCTATCAGAGAATACTTTAGGAAGCCATACTCTCAAACAGGTAAACTACCTAATCATCTTAACTACAAATAATTACACACACACACTTCAATAATGCAATACATAATTTAACTTAAAAGGCTGACAACTTTTTAAGTTTTTATAAACAAGTATAGTTCGCAAATTATACAAAAACACAAAACACATATTAAGTCAAAAGGATTTAATGTGCCTGTATAACTCTGGGAAAACAATGTTACAGACCATCAAATTAATACCCCAGGAACTGGCAATACCCTAGTCTCATGAGAAAGGTAACAGTCTTATGAGAAAAGTCCCTAAATGGCTAACAAAAAATATGACCGTGGCTCTTAAATCAGTTTCAGAGTATCCACTCATTTTCTAAAGCCCATGTTCCACAGAACACCATATATATATATATATATATAATTTAACTTGGAACAGTACTGTTCCTACAATCTATCACTGGAATAATGATTTTTTTAATGATTAAAACCTGACTCTAGTTTGTAATAAAAATTAACATTTTCAAAAAAAATTACATTTTCCTCTAAAATTACTTAATTACAGAATATTATTAGGCAGTTCTCGGGGTTACAAATTAATAACTGGCACACAAATAAAAGGTCTCAATTTTTATTCTTCCACATCATAATTTAGAAGGTCAATACACAAATAATCCAATGGATGAAGCAGCTCCGCTCCATGTATTCAATACAATTTACTATAATAAGCAATTACTGAGTGCCTCCCATAGGTTAGGAATACACAGATGAACAGGGCAGGAGCTGAGAAAAGCTTAGTCAAAACAAAGACATACATTTATCTTTGACTCCTAGTTATTTCGATTTATTCTGGCCTTAATCCAGATTAAGGATCAACTCTTCTCAACTCTTTGTCTACATAGGGAAAAGTTTACATTACAGAATCCCTTCCCATAGGGCAAACAACTGACCCCAAAGGATGTGACTATTTCCTTTAAAATTTCAATATTAAAAAAACCCAAAAAACAAAAAACAATTTCCCTACATCCCATTCATTCTTTATTGAACCACACTAATTTAAGAAGGTGGTAGAAAAACAAAACAAACAAACAAACAAAAAAAAAAAACAAAGGAAAATCTGACTACTTCTACATGGAATTCTAATAGTTTTTAAAAATCTGAAGTTTGTTTCAGTTCTTCAGAGGTAGACAGAGTTACCATAGATTGTCCTGAACTGAATTATAGCCATTATCACAAACTTTATTCCACATTAGGCTCTCTTACTTCTTGAAAATGAAATGCATAAAAGTTTAATAACTTGAAAAGTTTGCAATTGGAAACCTATGAAGGTTCTGAGGAAGGGAATAGGAGTACATAATCAAGTCTGGGTTTTAGGAAAACTCCAGAATGTCAAGCATGTGACAGAAAAGCTAGAGGCAATGAAGCTATTCTACTTTCTAAATGACAAGGCCCTGGAAAAGAACACTGACAAGAGAGAGAACGAACTAGATATAATAATAATAATAATAGCTACTAAAAAAAACTTCTCTATGTTCTAAGCACTGTGCAAAGCACTTTACACCTATCATCTCACTAAAGTAACATGATTATTGACATTTTATAGATAACACTCATCTAGAAAAACACTTGATTAAAGTGCACCTGGGTAACTCAGTCGGCTAAGCGTCCGACTTCAGCTCAGGTCACGATCATGAGTTCGAGCCCCACATCAGGCTCTGTGCTGACAGCTCAGAGCCTGGAGCCAGCTTTGGATTCTGTGTCTCCCTCTCTCTCTGCCCCTCCTCTGATCATACTGTCTCTCTCTCAAAATAAGTAAACATTGAAAAAAAAATTAACAAAAAAAAATACACTTGATCAAGATTTAAGTGGCAAAATCAAAACGTGAATCCAGGTTTAACTGCAAGAGTCAGGCCTAAAACTAAAAATCAATGTTACGAAAATCAAATCCGTCTATAAGAATTCTAGTCTGGGACAAGGAAAAGATGATTAGCTGAGACAAAGGAACTCAGCAAGAGAAACAGGTTTGAAAAGGAAAATCGGTTCTAGGCTCAAGTTGTCTCCCGGCTCAGGGGAGCCTGGGTGGCTCTGTCGGTTGGGTGTCTGGCTTCGGCTCCAGTCATGATCTCACAGTTTGTGGGTTCGAGCCCCGCATCGGGCTCTATGCTGACAGCTCGGAGACTGGGGCTTGCTGCTGATTCTGTGTCTCCCTCCCACCCTCCCTCTCTCTCTCTCTCTCTCTCTCTCTCTCTCTCTGCCCTTCCCCTGTTCCTGCTCTGTCTCTCTCAAGAAAATACACATCAAAAAAATTAAAAAAAAAAAAAATGTCTCCCAGTTCAAACTCTGTCACCCATTAGAACTGCTCCACTTCCAAGAAGTCACGCTCAGCGCTGTTTCGTCTTTGACTGCTATCGTTTAACCTTCTACCATCCTCACTACCAACACTTTGGAACTTCATCTCCATTCTCATCTTGTTCTCTCATCATGTGCCTGGACACACACTCTCCATCCAGCAACCTTCCTGACTTCACTTGGCATCCTTAGCTAATCCGTTGCCTCTTTGAACCTCTATCCCATACAGTGCCAATTCTCCTCAGAAATCCCTCAGAAAACAACAGGCTTTCATCTCTTACTACTGCCTCAGAAAACATACTCAGTTTTCCCCTTAGCCTCCTCTCTCTCTGGTTCTTCCCTTTCCTTTGACTCTATGTTCCTACTCAATCAACCTGCTTAAAACTAGATTAGCCTCCTCTCATCCATATCCAAACTGTGCAATCCAAAATGTAGACGTGACCATGATACTCCACCTCTTCAGGCCCTTTGAAGGCTCCCCATTGCTTTCAGGATACCATTTAAATTCCATGACAAGGGGGGGCGCCTGGGTGGCTCAGTCGGTTGGGCGGCCGACTTCGGCTCAGGTCATGATCTCGCGGTCCGTGAGTTCGAGCCCCGCGTCGGGCTCTGTGCTGACAGCTTGGAGCCTGGAGCCTGTTTCCGATTCTGTGTCTCCCTCTCTCTGACCCTCCCCCGTTCATGCTCTGTCTCTCTCTGTCTCAAAAATAAATAAACATTAAAAAAAATTTTTTTTAATTTTAAAAAATAATAAATAAATAAATTCCATGACAAGGAAAGAATCTCTGTAACGTGTGCTTGCCACCATGACTACAGCACATGAACTCTTGGTGTGAACACACAAAACTATCTGTGTTCCCTTCCCTGATCAAATCTGCTATTTTGTGACTCTGCCTTTTGCCTGGAATCCTTTCTCTGCCAACCTGGCTAATTTCTAGTCATTCTACCTGAGCCATCCTGTATCAATCATCTCCTCGAGGAAACATTCCTCACAAATTTCCTCATTTGATTATACAGTAGACTTTATGTATCCACAGAAGATGAGTCCTGCTGTTTAAAGCATTATCACAGTATATCCATAACTCACTGGATTTCTAACCCCCAACATTCCTGCTCCAATTATATACCTACACACGTTTTAATAACTTAAGCATCGTGGTGTCTATACCTAGGCACAGTACTTCATAAATAATATGGTCTCAATAAATATTTACTGAATGAATAAATCATAATCATAGTCTTAAAAAGCTGTTATCCCGGCACCTGGGTGGCTCAGTTGGTTGAGTGTTGGACTCTTGATTTCAACTCAGGTCACGATCTCACAGTTCACGGGATAGAGACCCAGAGCTATTAGTGCACAGCCTGCTTGGGACTGTCTCTGCCTCTCTTTCTGCCCTACTCCCTCTTGTTCTCTCTCAAAGTAAATAAATATTAAAAAAAAAAAAAAAAAAAAGACTTTAAAAAGCCTTTCTCAGACCCCAAGATACTATCCTCTTCCTGTTTTCATCAAATTTTTCCAAATGTACCCTATACTTGCTAGGTCAGTATTTTTACCACTCATTTACTTAAATGCTTTCAATTTTGCTGTAGCATCTCCTAAGTTTTGTAAAGTAGTTCTAGCCTATGGATCTTTCTGCAAGAATGAAAATGTTCTGTATCAGGGCCGTCCAATATGGCAGGCTCTAGCCTGATTAGAGAGGTCCAGTTTGTATTGGCTATTAGCTACTGAAATGTGGTCAGTGTAACTGAGAAAATGAATTAAAAAAAAAAAAATTTTAATGTTTATTTATTTTTGAGAGAGAGAGAGCAAGCAAGCAGGGGAGGGGCAGAAAGAGAAGGAGACACAGAAGGCATAGTAGGCTCCAGGCTCTGAGCTATCAGAACAGAGAGTGATGCGGGGCTCAAACTTGTGAACCGCAAGATCATGACCTGAGCTGAAATCGGCCACTTGACTGAATAAGCCACCCAGGCGTCCCAGTGAATTTTTAATTATAATTAATTTTACCTTAAATAGTCAAATGTGGCTGGGGCTTTCGTAATGAACAGCGCAGATCTCGGGTCTTACCAAATAATCCAAACACTATTCATGAACTCTTCCCAACGCTTACTCTCCAAGTCATCCTTTGAACATTCAACACTCTCTGAGATTCCTCTTAGCTGTTGACATACCACCTGTTCTCTTCCAATCTCTCTGTTTTCACTTTTCTAGTTTTTTTAATGTTGATTTATTTTTTTCAGAGACAGACAAAGCATGAGTGGGGGAGGGGCAGAGAGAGAAGGAGACACAGAAACTGAAGCAGGCTCCAGCTCTGATCTGTCAGCACAGAGCCCAACGTGGGGCTCGAACTCATGGACAGTGAGATCATGACCTGAGCCAAAGTCAGACACCTAACCGACTGAGCCACCCAGGTGCCCCATCTGTTTGAATGGACAATCTCTTTTGTCCCCAAAAGACTGAGTGTAAAGCCTAAGGCTAGTTCTCATCCTTCTGCACTTCAAACTCGAAACTGCTCCCTCATCAATTTCACACACCGCCATAATTTCAATAACCATCTGTATCTACAAGACTTGCAAAACCAGATGCCAACTCTAATCCCTCTTCTCAGATTCACATTCCAAATACAAACTGGACATTTCTAATGGATGTCAAAGTTAACAAATATAAAAATTCAGGCTCATCACCTTCTTTTTCTCAATGTCCTTTCTTTTAATGATGAAATCACTCTCACCTAAGCTCAAACTCTTAAGAATTACCTTAAGTTGGGGTGCCTGGGTGGCTCAGTGAGGTAAGCTTCCAACTTTGGCTCGAGTCATGATCTCGCAGTCTGTGAGTTCAAGCCCCACCCCACATCGGGCTCTGGGCTGACAGCTCAGAGCCTGAAGCCTGCTTTGGATTCTGCGTCTCCCTCTCTCTCTGCCTCTCTCCTGCTCGCCCTCTGTCTCTCTCTCAAAAATAAATATAAACAAAAAAAAGAATTACCTTTATTTTTCCTCTCCATATTCATGAATCATATCCTGTCAATTGTTTTCTTGAATTCTCTTGAATTGCACACTTTACACCCAAGTTCAGATTTCCCATTACTGATATCTGAACTAACACTATGGTCCCAACACTGGCTTTCCTGTACCTCCTAGGTCTACTAGAAAATAAAACTAAAACACCATTTTATAAATGAAACTTCCTTTCCCCTAATCCTTCAAAAATATACACATTCACACCCTCCTTCAATGATTTGTCACCTGTCCTTAATCTGACATTGCCATTCTAAAATCAGACTTGTACCAACCTTGCCAACCTCATCTTCTACCATTTCCCTCAAAGTCTCCGCTAACTTAAATGGCCTACCAATTTTTTTCTTTAATATGTAAAGCATATTCCAGCTTCCTCTTTTGCACCTCTTGTTTCTTCAGCTTATAATGTCTTCCCTCTTTATTTGTGTTTTTGGGGTGGTGAGGGGAGGCTTTCCTTTCCCTTAAGAATCGGTTCATGCCTCCAAGGCTTCATGAAGCCTTTCATTTCTGCCCTATCTCTCAGTGGCTTCTTCCTGCTCTTAATTTCAGTATTACTGCCTTTTACCATTCAGTCTACTTTTAGCACATAACACTGCGTATTATTTCTACATACGATCTTTAATTTTAATGAACATTCTGTCTCCTCGACTAGAACAGAAGCTTTTAGAAAGCAAAGACTGTGTCTTATACCACCCTTTTATGTTCTATGAACTTAGCCCTGTGCCTGTACTTAGTAAGAACAAAGGAATAATCACAAAAAAATAGGTATGTTGAGAGGTTGTAAGTAACAAGAAAAAGTAAATCAGCAACCAAGAACACTACTAAATGTATAAAACAGGAAATAAGAGGGGAAATAAGCAGTCTAACATGAGAGCCAAGAATATGGGAAAAGGCAATCACAGAACCAGGCATTAGTGTAATAACCACCTAAAAACAGCAAAATCTTGTAACAATCATCATCAAATGCCTCTAGGTTTTCCTGTTTTACAGGCAGTTCATTCAAACAAGCAATGCTCAAAATAAATAGGTAAAACACAGTATTTGTGTTTTAAGTAATTTTTTTTCCTATAATGCTATTTATTTTAACGAAATCCTATATATTAAGGCGAGCTAGTAGTTTGTGCAGGTGGGTACAAGGATTTCCCAAACATCAGAATGATAGCCTTAATTGCATAGAAATTTATAGCTGATCTGTCCAGCCCTGGAAATACAGAACTGGCACCCAGTGCTATGAGGGTACAGTATGCCCTGTCAGTTCTTAAGGTCACAGCTTAAAATAGTTACACAGTTCAGGGCCAAAAGAGGCTGGGCCAACACTCTTAGGCTGTCATGGATCAGTCTAACCCCACAGATGTCTATTTTAAGCTACATCTCTAAACAGCAAATTGAGCAACCAGGAAATACTAGCTTTCTACTTTCAACTGCAGATGAACAAGCCATAGATTTTCTTGAAAAATGTGGACAGGATCATTCCAACCATGTGAGACCCAACTTAGATTGTCTACCGTGCAATCCAGATGCATCTTCAGTTGTGGGGAATTTAGTTCTAGTCATCTGTTTTCACTTCCAGTACAGATGAAAAAACTATCAGCACATCTTTGTGGGGAAAAGAGGATTTTTAAAAATTACACTGACTTTCTTGGTACACAAATAACTTTTAGCATGTTTGGTTGGGGGGGGGGGGTTGGTTAGAACACAGGTAAAAAAAAGGTTTTATTCACTTACATGAATTCACAATGATTCTTTAAAAAAATTCATTTATATAAATAAACTTTAAGAAACAGATCAGAGAATTATGTGCATTTGATAGAAGAGACTAATTTAAATAAAGATATGTGAAGACAAGGAAAAAAATAAACTTTACTGTAAAATTACAGTCAAAGCCTAATACTTTTAACAGAGCTCTACATTGCCTCTTCAAAAGTTATTAAGAACCTTTAAGTGTAACTATTTTGTCCTTTTAATTTCTTCATCACAATAAAGCTCCAAAAGACCATGAATTTACAATACCTATATTACTGTTTTAAATTAGTGGTTTACTTCATTCATCGCTCACGGCTAAGATCTCAAGATTATTTCCACATATATGCACTTGATTATGATATATGGCAATAGACACAAAATAAATTACCATAAAAGAATTACTGAAAATAAAAAATAGTGGATCACATTTATATCCCTTTCCTTTGACCATATTAGGGAGTTTATTATTTTATATTTCTATTGTGCTATCCCTTGTAAGAACTCAATGTGCTTTATCAGCTTGGGCAGACAATAATCTATTCATTATCAAAGAATACTCTTTGCCACTATCAAAGAATACCCTTGATGATTCTGAAAGGAAAGGAACTTGCACATTTCTAGACTGAGTAAAGACTATATAAACTTAAGAGAATAGCTTGAAAAGAACAAAATTACCTTTAATTATTTTTTAGGAAGCCTAAAAAGTTTCTGGCTTAGGTTGTTCTAAAAGGCTACCAGGAGATGTATATCACATTAAAATTTTATTTTCAACTAATAAAAATTTTGAATGATTTTAAAATCCTAAACAAAAAAGTGCCAAATTTGGCCAGATTTACAATATCTGGAGTATAGCTCTCCGGCTGAGTATCTAACATTTCAGTACAAAAAGGAACTATAGTGCTAAAACGCAAGAAAAAATTTAATGGTTTAACGTTAACTTTTATTAGCAGTTACAAAACACAAAGTCAATTTAGAAGTGAACATATCAGGGGAGCCCAGGTGCCTCAGTCAGTTAAGAGTCCAACTTTGCCTCAGGTCATGACCTCGTAGTCCATGGGTTCGTGTCCTGCATCAGGCTCTGTGCTGACAGCTGAAAGCCTAGAGCCTGCTTCAGATTCTGCGTCTCCCTCTTTCTTTGCCCCTCCCCAGTTCATTCTTTCTCTCTCTCAAGAATATACATTAAAAAAATTAATAAATAAATGTGATACAGATCATTACATAAGATCAGAAGATTTTATATTAGCAGAATATGGAGATTTTCATGCTACCAGAGGATTAATAAAATGATTATCTTTTATTCCAATTAACGAAAAAGGCAAAGCATTTCCAAAAGGTAAAATGCAAAGTTTACAATAAATATCAGTCCTTCAAGTAATTGACAAGTTTTGAAAAATGCCCACACACTTATGGAAAATGAAATCGAATCATTAAATATAAAACAATTTTTTCAACAGACCTACAAATCTTTAACTAAGCAGTGACTATATGCAAGGCATTGCCTATAGATACTGGAAGAAGCCAAGATGATCACAGTACTAGCAGAGGTAATACAGTGGACCATTACTTAGCTCCACTCATAGCTGTTTGTTTTCCACTACAAAAACTGAAAGCTATGGCAATAAGCACATCTTAGAGCCTCTAGGAGATCGGGTATAACAGCTGGCAAAAAAAAAAAAAAAAAAAAAAAGGTAGATAGGAAATCTGTCAGGGAATGGAAAACTTTTTTGAAAATCCAAATGAACTCGATTATTCTGTATCACTCTTACATGACTTAAGGTTATACTATAATGAAGTTGCTAAGTGCTTTATTCTATGATCAAAAAATAAAATTTCTCTTATTCCGAAAATTAGAGGATCCCTGGGGAGCAGCTGACATGCAATTCTAAAATAAGCTAGAATGACAGATTTTCATGGGCAGAGGTTCAACAATCTTCTTCAGTAAGTCATACCTTGTTCAACTACTTAATGTATTTCTTTAATTTAACCTAAATTTCACCTTCCAACATAATTACATTTTGTTCAGTTTCCTCAAGAAATGGACAGCAATCACTAGTGTCTGTATGGAGAACCAGTTTAAAGCCACCTTTCAGGCTTTCCTTTCTTTGTTTCTTTGAAAGTGGAAAACCAAAATTGATCCAATATTTACATAAAGATCCAGCAAAACAGAACACAGCAGAAAACAATTTCACCACAAATCTTGTATATTTACTTCCTAATATTATGTCTACTGAAAAATAAGAAACCAAAAAACCCACTAAGAAAAACTCACTATAATTCACTGTTCTCTCCATTTCTCCTCATATTATCTCATTCACAATATAATTACGTGACCCAAATTTATCATTAAAAGTACAAATACTAGAAAAATGTGTACAAGAAAATATCTAGTTTAAAAGCCATCACAAGTTTCTAAGCTTGTGATTCTAACAACAAAAACAAAATTAAAAAAAAAAAAAAGAGCTGAGATACAACATGGGTGAATTTTGAACATAAAACATCCAGATTTGGATGTAAAATATCTGAATATCTGTGCATAAAATATCTATTAAAATAGTTTACGAAATAAATAAAATTTAAGTAAATACATTAGATGCTAGATGAAAAAAATTATATAAAATAGGAACAATTACTAAGCAACCAAACCACTGCCACTTGGGACAGGAGAAAACAAAATTAAGATCTTATTCCCTTGAGAAAAGGAAGAAAAAATTGCCTATAATTTTCTTCCTAATAAAAAAACTTGTAACACTCACACATCTATTTAAGCCTGAAAGACTCAGACCTAGGTTACCCTGGGTTTGCCAACAACTATAGGTATGATTTGGGTAAACTATATATCCACTTTGGGCCTTAATCTTCTCACTTACAAACAAAAAGAGCTGAACCAAAGACGGTGTGTAAAGGTAGCTTGGAAATCAGAATTTGTCATCTTTCCATGAAGTTTTAAAAAGGTGTATATACATACATACATATTTGTGTATACATATACATACATATGCATGCACACATTTAACTACCTACACACATACATATCTCAGTATCATTCTGAATATTCATGTTACTTCTTAAGAAAACTTCAAATTTAACAATATTTAATACTATTTCTTAATAAGATTCTTTGCCATAAGCATTATAAAATAAATCAGCAGCTCACTGTTTTAAATATAATGTATCAATAGAAAATGTGAGTATAATAAGGCTAACAGATGAGAAGACCGGCTTGGAAAGACAGTTTATTATTCACAGTTCCCAAGAGGAAGGGGCAAGCCATGCCACAGGGGGCTACATAGGAAAGTACCAGGGTTAGTCAGAAGGCAGAGGGAGGGATTAGAATGAAAGACAAGAGCCACAGTAAACTATGGTTTCCACAGGAAGGAAAAGAGGCTTAGAATTGGCTAGCTTGAATAATTTCAGAGGGCTCAGGAGGTACAGAGGCTGTCCCTAGTTGTCTGGTACCTGGCCCTGGGGTGGGTAGGACAGGCAGATGGTGGCCTGAAGTGTGAGGGCCTATCAAGGATAGACTGGGGAGTGGGGTCCAGATTGGTTGGTTTGTATTTGAAAAGCATACACAAGGGGGGAGTTGTTTACTATCTCTAGGAAATGATTAATCCTGGAAGGGGCAGTGCCCTCCAGGGGCAGCAAGACCCTAGATGTCAAAGCATCAGAATACAGAAAATAAAACCACAATTAACACATGCAATTAAGCTAAGTAATAGAGAAGTCTCATTTCTGCTGGGTATTTATTGAACACTCAGTATATATCAGCATTGCACTATACACTTCAGATACAAAAATGACCATGTAGTAGAAAATGAGACTGCAAAATGCTAAATACACACACCTGTTAATTTAGAAGAGAAAGGATAAATTTATGATTAATAATAGTTTACATCTATTTAATACTTTGGTATTTATAAAACATTTTCACACATCACTCCTCACACATTAATCCTCAGAAAAACTGTGCAGTAGGCAGTTTAATATTCATTTTACAGGTGTTTACTAATCGCTCAAGAAAGCTGAAAGGCATCACTGTATCACAGACAGTAAATGGCAGACCATGGGACTGAAGCCAGGTCTTGATTCTTGTCCACCACTATTTTCACCCACACCACAACGTCTCCTTCATTATAAGTTAAAGATATAGTATTATTGTGTAGAAAAAAATAGTTACGTATTCCTAACCACTGAGGATTAACTGCTCACTGGCCTTTACTGTAACAACTGAGCTAGCATACTGAAAAGCATGCAGGATTCTTAACAACTAATGAAACATAAATTCCTTACTGGGGTACTTGTAACAGTATTTGAGGGCACAATTCTGTGTTTTTCTTTTGAACTTTTGTATAAGAGTAGAGTGCTAGACCTCACATAACCTAAGACATCATTTCCAAAATAGCTTTTATTTCTCAGCAATCAGGGGTAACTAAATGTATACTTTTAAAAGTGCTTCCATAAATTTAAATTTATTTACCAAGTAGAATCCAAGAAAATATTATACTTAAAATTGTTTTTGAGGGGCACCTGGGTGGCTCAGTCAGTTAAGCATCTGAATTCAGCTCAGGTCATGATCTCATGGTTCGTGAGTTCAAGCCCCAGGCCAGGCTCTGTGCTGACAACTCAGAGCCTGAAGCCTGCTTTGGATTCTTGTCTCCCTCTCTGTCTGCCCCTCCCCCACTCAAGCTCTATCTCTCTCACAGATACATAAACATTTTTTAAAAATTGCTTTTGAAACTTCTGTTTAAGAAAAATCCATTTTATCATTACTTAATTTAAAAAAAAATCATCACAGATGACATTCTACAAAAGCATCTTGACATTAGTACAATCCAGCATTTCAAGTAGTACTTTCTTCCCAAGGTAACAACTGGAACCTCTTATTAAACTCCATGCGCCGGTAGTTGTGATGCTGAAAATGGCGTTCTCCCTGCTATAATACTTTCAAGCTTAAAATTCTAAAGTTCCAGCAGATGAAGATCCTACTGCTCTCATGAGACATCTTTGGTCTACAAATCAGCTGTCATATGCTTCATCTTCTAGAATAAGCAGTAACAAGTTTTCTCCTTTGAAGCCAAGATATTCAAAGATCCACCTAACTCTTCTACTATATTTCTAGATTTTACTTTATTGTCCCTGGTGCAGGCATCTAAGTCATGAGGTAGTAAGGTAATAAAATAGGTAGGTTGGGATGATTACTGTTAAGTTGGAGAGCAAGAAGGCAACAAGGACTGTGGTGAAATTGTTGGTCTGAAGATCAGAACCTAGCTTTTGGAAGGTTAGGAGCTAATGGATTAAAGAGCTCTCTGTGAAGTCACTGTAGCTGCAACATGAATTCTCACAGGGCTAATCTCTGCTGCTTGTTAGCTAGAGAGGCTCAGACCTAAGCAAGCATACTCCCTGGCTTAAAGGGCAGCTGGTCTTTGACCAGGCATCTTCCATATCTATACCCACTGGCAAGGGCATTTTGAGTAGTCAAATGAGCTCCCAGATGGCAATCTGAATGCTCAAGGGTTTAGGGGCCTGGCCCTCATTTTTGCTGTTGCTAAAGGCTAGGCATGTGCTTAGTTTAAAAGGATGGTGGTGAATCATTTTCTAAAAATTCTGTAAATCCTTACTAATAACTCAAACTTAGATAGATGACTGACCTTCAAAGGACAAGAGCGTTAGACTCAGTATTAGATGTGGCCTCGAAAATTTGCCAAAACTAAAACAAAGTTCCAGCAGATGAAGATGGAGATACTGACATATCTCATTCAGTTTTACTCCCCAAAGTAATCAACTTGACTTAAAAACTAGAAACACTGGTAAATGGTATTTTCCCTGAGTTTTCCTCTTGGCTCACTGAAATAAAATTTAAGTTCAATTTGGTTTCCACAAACTTGTGCTTAAAATTATGCAATTTTAAACACTAAAAAATATCTCAAATATTTCACTTTACAAAATACATTCACAAACATTTTATTGTAACAAAAGGAAAATACCAAGACCTCCAATCCCAAAGGTGACACAACTATTTAGTGGCAGAGTTAACCTGCTACCCAGCAACAGAGCTCTTTTGCTAAATATATCATGGTTACCTCTGCTCATCAAACTGCTTATGGAATAAAACATGTTTGCCTTCCAGTTTGAAAATTATACATAGTTATCACTACCTGTTCAGATAGCCACCAAAGAATCTTTTCAAAAGCACAATGAAAGCTGTGAACACTATGATTTCAACAATCAAGTTTTCTTTGTGACTTGGGATAAGGGTGGGAGAGTGGGAGAAAGTATGTTATTTTTTTCCGAATTACCCCAAAATGAGTTGGTAGACTTGAAGGATAATGATGAAAGAACAAGGAAGGTGACGAATAGGTCCACAAACGGAGAATATAATCTCAAGTTTTTTCTCGATGTTTATAATGATTAAATATATATATGTAAATGCATACACACACAAACTTATAGACAAAATGAACTCAATCACATCCTTTCAAAATATAGAGACTATAAACTTACCCCATTCTCGTATACTATAAATTTACTCTGGTCTATCAATCTCTTGTAAAATGTAAATTGATCTTTAATTTTCTTTGATAATTGGTTACTTTAAAAATGGGGAAAAAAAAAAAAAACCTTTTAAAAACTTTTCATAGAAAGTAATTTACCCAGGGTGCCTGGGTGGCTCAGTCAGTTAAGTGTCTTGACTTCTTGAATTCAGCTCAGATTATGTTCCCAGGGTCATGGAATCAAGCCCCATGTCAGGCTTTATGCTGAGCATGGAGCAGACTTGAAAATTCTCTCTCTCTCTCTCTCTGCCCCTGCTCATGCTCTCTCGCTCTGTAAAATGAGTGACTGAATGAATGAATCCCAGTGCCAAGGAGTAAGAATTTTGAAGCCAGATGGAATCTGAGTTCTTTCCCCAACATACCCATGTATTAATTCTGTAACACTGGGCAAATTACTTAACCTTTCCTTTCCTCATCTATTAAAAATAGCAATAATCTGGGGCACCTGGGTGGCTCAGTCAATTAAGCATCCAACTCTTGATTTGAGAACGAGCCCCTTGTCAGGCTATGCCCTTGGGATTCTCTCTCTCCCTCTCTGCCCTTCATGTGCAAGGGCATGCATGCACTCTCTCTCAAAAGAAATAAATAAACTTAAAAAAAAATAGGAATAATCTAAGACTGAGATAAAAAAAGAACTCACCTATAATAAAGTATAGGACCCATGATTACAGAACGTGTCTACTTTGGTTCCCCACTATCTAGAACAATGTCTGGTATACAATGGCAGATATTTGAATATTTCTTAGTATTTATCCACTAGACAACAATAATAAAGTTAAAGCACCATCCCTGTCAAATGAACTAATACATGAAAATAACAAGAGAATTATCTAATTAACATAAATTCTATACATATAATTCTTATTGTTTTGGGGTTTTCTTAAAGTCATTTCTTAGTATTTCCTGCAGGAAGTAAATTCCTGTCTATTGACATGTCACATGCTGATCAAGAAGCAACTCATGAGGGGCACCTGGGTGGCTCAGTTGGTTAAGCATCTGACTTCAGCTCAGGTCATGATCTCACGGTCTGTGAGTTCGAGCCCCACGTCAGGCTCTGTGCTGACAGCTCAGAGCCTGGAGCCTGTTTCAGATTCTGTGTCTCCCTCTCTCTCTGACCCTCCCCCGTTCAGCTCTGTCTCTCTCTGTCTCAAAAATAAACATTAAAAAAAAAAATTAGAAAAAAAAAGCAACTCATGAAATATAGACTTCATAAAGCATACACTTTTTTACATACCTGATATTTTTATTAGTTTTTGTATCAGCATAATATAAATAACATTAAGTTAGTATAAATATTAATTACCATATACTGATTATATTTAATAATGCATGATATATTTATATTGTTACATATTAATATTACCAATATATTAAATATTAATATTACTATATTATAAATATTAATGAAAATGAAATATAAGACTCCTCTATGGCTTATATTCTTAGACTCTGTCTTTAAAAATTCACTCAAAATTGATTTATGGTACACATATATTTAATGAAGGAAATGTCTTTGCTGGCCTCAAATTCCCAATCAACATAGGATACACAAAGTAATACAATCTTTTTTTATTCTAATCCTCTTTATGGCATTTATGCCCTGTGTCTCGAAAGGAAGAAGAAGAGTAGACTGCTCAGCTATACAGACATCAATGCCTTACTGAATACACTACAATAATTACAACAAATTACTTACAATAGTATTACTTAGCTGTAAAGGTAGGTGATAGTCCTGTTCACCCAGAGCAGCCTTATAAAAAGTACTTTCACTTACTAGCTGTCTAACATATTGGCTGTATGACCTCGGCCAAGATATTAACTTCTGATGGCCTTGGTTTCCCATTTTATCAACCGAGGTCACCATCATTACCTTCTTCAAAGAATTGCAAAAATTAAAAGGGTTAATATATATATAATATTTAAGCAGTGTCTGATACACAAAAAACAATGAACGAATTCCACAAATGATCACAGGAAACACACACTGTAGCACATAGAGCATATACAGTGAGAGACAATTTAAGTGGTAATGGACAAAGTGCAAGGTCCTAGAGACAAACTGTGTCTGGATTTTGTGACCTTGGGCAAGTTTGTACCACTCTAGGCGTTAGGTTTTGCACCTGACCAGAATGCTTAACTTTATAGGGTGTTCTGAAGAGTAAATGAGTCAATATTATCAAGTGTAGGATACAGTATCTGGCACACTATAAATATGCAGTAAATGTGACCCGAAATATAAAACAAGCATAGGAGTTAAGAACCCTTTTACTTAATTCATTCATAAAAGAACACTAAATTAATTTCGTTCCCCATTAGAACACTACGGAAGAGGGAGTTCAGTCCCATGTTATTTTATAAGGAACACATCAAGCCTCACAATAAAGATGCTGAGTACCTGATTGCTGAATTTAGGAATATAGGCTCCCAGCAGAGAAGCCATGAAATGGATGAAAGCCTATCAAGAGGTTACCAGAACCATTTACCTGCCCTACCATTAAAATCAATATAGGTACTGACATCCTGCCAATGAGAACAAAAGATGACAGAAATTCTAGAAATAAAAATTCAATGAGATTTAACTTTATAAAACTTCATTAATTAAATCACAACTATGATAAAATCATATTACTGCTTCAACAAGCACATTATCATAATTTGTAGTATTTATGACAAATAATCTGTCGAATGTTAAAGTCTCCAATTGGTTCATATGTAGATTTAAATATAAGGGAAAATGCAGAAGATTTAAAAACCACTTTAAGTAGAAGCATTTCTCCTATATAAATTCAATTAGTATTTGTCATCATCTGCATCTACCCTTTTCTTCTTCCCTCTTCTTCCTGAACTCGTTGGCCTAGACATCCTCAACTACAACGAAACAAGGATTTTCCGCCCCCTCTCCCACTCCCACGCCAGGCATAGGTACCCACTTACCACAGCACAGATCACTATCTGGTTCCTATACTCCTGTGCAAAAGCAGCTCCGCTTCTGTGAACAAAAAGCTATGGTGACTTGACTCATTATTTACAGAACTGTACTAAACTCTCTCTGGCCGTATTATTAATTCAGAGGAACATAATAAATTCAGGGGGACAGAAACAACCCGTAAACTGTAAGCACTTTTGGATTCTCCTCAAAACTGCCCTCATTGCTAAGATTCTCACCTGCAATTGTCTACCAAAACACAGGAAACAATCAGATGTGAGTTCCTTTTGTTTCATTTTACTAACCACTTTTCCTTTTATGATCGTAACTCTCTTGTTCCTTTTTTAAGTATGCATCTTGAATCTATTCCAAGGACCTATCGATCTCATTCTCCTATGAAATCAAAGTTCTCCTTCCCCCTAGTTTAGTATCAGGATTTTAATGTACCAAACGATATCCATCAATACGTAAGCAGAAAAATACCATATAAGACACAGCTTCTGCCCACAGGAAGTTTACAATTCAACTTTATGTATGTTAACATTTCTTGATCCCAGTCTGAAGTTTGCAACATTTGTAGAAAACTCCTTAAATCAATTTCCAAACTGCATGTAAAATCCAACATAACCTACAATGGCCCTCCTCAACCTGACCTGGCAAAATTTTAGTAATCCATTAGGGCCCAGCTCAGTTATAACCCTCTCCATAAAAACATTTCCAGAACCCTAGAAGAAAGCAGAACTAGTGTTTCTTTCCTGTGGGCTTCTACAACCTCACTCATAGCCTTTATTAGCCAAATGCCATGTTGTAATTAAATTAACTATATATTCATCACATTCTATTGTCTCTAAGATGCAAGGATTGTAAGGAAAAAAAGATTCCACTAATTATAACATGCCTTTGACTGTAAGGTACATTTCAATTTTGAAGACGTTGAAATGTTAAAAAAAAAAAAAAAAAAAAAAAAAGTATGTTTTGGCAGCAAAGAAATAAAATACAGTATGTCCCTGCAAGAGATCATATATTCTGTGAGAGCATCAAACATGTCTCACTTCATCTTCAGTTTCTCAATGCCTATTACGATACTTGATACAGAACAGAGAAAAAGAACCAGCAAATCTGATGTTTTTACCTAACCTGTTACCACTTCTTTCAGGTCAACATTCTCTGTATTAAAGGGAAGTTTGACAACCTGTGTTTTGTATTAAGCAACTTCACTGCCACAGTCCTTCTAAAGGCCACTGTGAATTCATGACTAAATTACCCCAACGACGTACTTTCTCCTGGGCTCCTAACTTTTCCACACTTTCACCTAGAGAGAAACACTTTAATAGTATCATTTGCTTCCTAAATCTTTCCATTCAATCGCTTTCACCTAGAAGATTCACGTTTTTGAAACTAACTTTTAGTATTATTTTGGCAGAGTCCCTTCTTCAACTAAATGTTAGGAAACAGTCCAACAAACACACAACTTCTCTGAAGCAGAGGTGGCAGGCCGCTCACGTGGCATACCTTGAGCCTCTCTGTGAGACGGCTGGCTGCGATGGAGCACAGACGGATGGAGCACAGATGAGGGAATGCCACTCGCTGTGTTAGCCACACGCCTCCATGTGAGTGCTTTATGCTTTTCAAGTTCAGCCGCTTGGCTCAAGACACCTCTGTCTTCACTTCTCTATCGTCAGTCTCAAACGTCCACTTTCCAAACCAATCTTCGAGGCCTGGTTCAAGACCTATCTTCAACACCGAAAGCCTTCCTCGTTTACTCCAATCCACTGATTTCACTTGTCTCTGAGCTCTCAAAACTTGTTTTCCAGATCTCAAAACCTAGTATTGAAGGATAAACTCTCATATGCAACTGTAAATTGCCCTGTAATTGTTTCATGAATGTAAGCCTCACCTCCCCAACATGAGCATCCTTTTAAGACAGGTGAATACTTTCGGAGTCTAACACAGACTGAGCATGCAGCACTTAGATCTCATACAATTAACATACTGCTTTTTTTTCCACCTATAGATACACCTCTCTCCATCCTTAGTTGCACTGCAAAGGTTTCTGATATTCCTTTTATACAACTTTCTTATCTGCATCTGATATTTAACTCCAGCTAATATCCGTATCAAAAACTACTCATTCTCCCACTTTACTACTTCACATTCAAGTGGATGAGAATAGAGACTTTAGCAACTTCCAACTTTCATATATAGTTGACCCTTGAACGACATGGATTTAAACTGCACGAGTCCACTTACACGCAGATGTTTTCAATAAATTCAGCACTATAAATGTATTTTCTCTTCCTTATGATTTTCTTAATAACATTTTCTCTGGCTTAAGAATACAGTATATCATACATACAACATAAAAAATATGTGTTAAGTGACTCTGTTGATGTTGTAACTAAGTCTTCCACTCAACAGTAGGTTATCAGTAGTTAAGTTGTGGGGGAGTCAAAAGTTATATGCAAATTTTCGACTGTGTGGGGTCAGCACTTCTAAGCCGGATGCTGTTTAAGGGTCAACGGTATAGTTTTCTTCATAATAGTTAAGCTTTTTTGTACCTATTATGTCATCTTATCTTTGCAACTCTACCAGGTAAAAAGCGAAGGAATTAATACGACCGTTTTACAAATGAGAAAAGGAACAAAACTCCAATTATAACATGTTTGTCCAGGATGGAAAAGCTAATGGGGAGCAGCACCCAAGCAAAAATGTGAGAGTTCTAATTCTTGGTCCTGTTGTATTATAAATTTTAAAATGTTTTCCTGCTGCCTGCACATCTCCTCAAGCAGGCTGTGAGCACCCTGCCCAGGCAGGGTGATAAGGGGGTGGCCCCTGCCTTGAGTTTCCCTTCCTACCTTCCCCTGACTGGGACCTAGTAACATTTAGATGAAATGCCCTCATGCCTTTTCTTATGTACTCCATCCTGACCACCCAAGAAAAGCATCTGCCCATGGGTCCTCGCTCTCTCTGCTCCCCACCTGCTTGGCTGAGCCAGCTCCCTTGGTCTCCCCTCCCGTGTGATCCCCTCTCAGTGTACAGTGACAGTCTCTCTAGGACATGTGAGCATAATAAACTTTTTTTCCTGTGCCTCTCCTGTGTCTCCTCTTTGGGCCACACCTGAATAGCACCTGGAACACAAAATACCTGTGCTCTAGGAAGCCTCTCAGTACTGATGTCTGCAGCAATAAAACTACTACTTACACCACACCACTCATGAAACAGATAATCGCTACTCCTAACTTTATTATTGTACCTAAGGAAAAGAGAACCTTCATATATCTCAAGTAACACTTTCTCTATTTAAAAGAGTCTCAAGTCTCAAATAATTTTTTTGAAGTCTTTTTCCTCTTTATTTTAGCAATGGGTTGTGGAAAACTGTGATTTTATCTTGACGTGAAAATATTTCAACGCACAGTGATCTTGCCTGATGGATTTAGTATTTTCTGCATAATTTTTAAAAATTTTTTCTTATGTTTATTTATTTTTGAGAGCGAGAGAGACAGAGCATGAGCGGGGTGAGGGGCAGAGAGAGAGGGAGACGCAGAATCCAAAGCAGGCTCCAGGCTCCGAGCTGTCAGCACAGAGCCCCACAACGGGCTCAAACTCACAGACCACGAGATCATGACCTGAACCGAAGTCGGATGTTTTAATCGACTGAGCCACCCAAGTACCCCTGAATCTTTTTTTTTTTTTTTTAAACACCTATGTGCTAGATATTCTGAGCCAAAAAGAAAGACCTACTGGATCTGTTCACTCCATTGGGTAAATTAATAAAGTCGAAGTTGTAAGTGCATCCAGAGTTTGAACTTTATTAGGATCTTAATTTTCCAAATGCTCTCCAATTCCACTAAAGTAATCACATTGTTGGTACTAAAGTGACAGTATCAGAAACATGACTAAACATGGCTAAAGAGCTACTGAGATGAAATATCCTAACTACAAATTCAATGTTGGACGACAAAGTACATGTTTAAAATACTAATGCTTTGCGGTCACCAAATAAAAGTGCAAATAACAGAAAAACATCTTAGAGTGCAGTAAGTCTAACAATGAAGAACAGAAATCTATTTATGAAGTAAAATATTATATTTATTGCTTAAGAGAATTCACCTTAATTATACTCCCTCTGTAATAAGAAAAATGATAAATGTGACCCTCAACCCCCACCCTCTAAAATCCTTAAATACTTGGTCAGTCATGTAAGTTTAACTAAGACTTCCAGAGAATTCTCACCATATGCTGGATGGAAGTACCCAGAATAGGACCACATAATCAAATATTCATAGAATCTTCAATTTTAGAAGACTTGCAGTTTACCTAATCAAACTTCCCATGCAAGAAATTCTTCTACATTCTGCACTATCTCTGACATGGACATCCAGCCTTTAATACAGGAAGGTCACTACTTCATGAAACAAACCATTCCATTACTTTACAGCACTAGTCCACTTGTGTATATAGACATATTCTTCTATTGATTTCCAAGGGTCAAACAAAACAGATTAAAAAACAACAACAAAAAAAACTTTTCCTATATCGAAAGACAGCAGTCACAGTTCCTCTTGTTTTAACAATAAAACCCCCCACTCTTCAATGATTGCTAGTGTGAAATGTTTTCCGCACCCTGCATTCCAGGAATCCCTTCTGATACGCTTGCCAGTTTGTCAGTGTCCATTTAAAATGTGCCACAACTAGCAAAGCACACAATATTGCAGAAATGGTCTGACAAACACAAAGTAAAGGAGGAGCTTTACTCTACTCTTGATTCATATCAAGCCAATAAATCCCAAATCACCTTCACATGTCCTGCAGTCAACCTAGGTTTTTCATCTTGTAGGTACACAATTTCCCCTACCCTTTTAAACAGAGGATCTGTTGTATTTATCTTGCTAATTCTGACCCAGCATTCCAGACTATTAAGATCAGTTCGAATCTCAAGTCTATCCCCATCGTAATTATTAGCAAAGTCTCCCAGCTTTGCCTCATCTTTAATTAAATAGGCCATCCTTCAGTACAGTATTTGAAAAAAAATACTTAACAGGATTGTATCGAGGATAGAAACCTATGCCATAATACCAAGGACGTCTACTGAAATAGACAATCATTTCTCATACAATTGAGAAACCAGGTATGAATGAGCCTTTAAAGACATCATGACTATCAATGCTGAAATCAAAATATATTGTGGCAGCATTATTTCTTTTCTATACTCATCTGAAAACCTTAGCAAAAGAATACATAAACCTAGTTTCTTAGTGAAGCCATATGGGTTCCCCATGATCCCTGAATTCTTTTTTAAATGCTCAGAAGCCAACTACTGGATAATTCACTCAGGGCCTTTGTTAAAGATGTTATCAAACTCATCTGTTTGCACTATAGAATGTTTTCAAACAGTGAGGTGCTTATTCATGCTCAATTTTTCCATGTGCATAATTTTTAAGTTACTGATACTGGCCTGAAACTGAATTTGAAAGTTCCTTCTGATCCTAGGATGGCATTTATCTGGATCATTCTAACTTCCAAAAAGCAAACAAATGTCCCTTATCTACTCACTAACTTTGCACAAATAATCTCAGTGAATACAGGTCCAGTTATTTTAGCTGGAACTGAATTTTTCTTGCTGGTTGACAGAAGCACAGCCCAGCAGCTGTCTTTTCTCCATATTACATCATTTTGCTCAGGCAATACGCGTCTTTTGCTGTGATCTGAAGCCCTACAAGTTGTTTAAAATTATTTTAAAAGCCTACTTTATTATGAGTTTCTGCTTTCCTGACATTATTCTTAAAATGTCAAGCTGCTCTTTGTTTTCATTCTTTTCTTTTAATGTTTATTTACATAATTTTGAAAGAGAAAGAGAAAGAGAGAGAGAGAGAGGCAGAGTGTAAGCGAGGGAGACACAGAATCCAAAACAGGCTCCAGGTTCTGAGCTGTCAGCACAGAGCCCGACGCAGGGCTTGAACCCACGAACCACAAGATCATGACCTGAGCTGAAGCTGGACACTTAACCAACTGAGCCACCCAGGTGCCCCTCTTTGTTTTCATTCTGAATCCTTTGTCCTTCCTTCTACCTTCCACGTATACTATTTTAAAATCTGAGTTTAACAACAAGGTCTCCACACAGCCACACTAGTTTCTATTCACCATTTCTTTTACTACTTTTAGTCATAATTATCTGTCCATGCTACAGAATGTTAGAGCTAGAAGAAACTTTAACTGCAGAGTCAGCATTTCAATTTTCAAAACCACTTACCCTTTACAGGTCTTAAGTTTACCTACAGACACAAAAGGATAAAAAAATAGCCTTCACCTCTGAACATATCCTTTTATCTTATGTCTCCTAAACAAAAGACTCGGAACCAATAGATGATTTTAAATCATGGCTCTACCACTAGGGCAAATTTTTTCTTTTTGGTTTTTTTTTTTTTTTTTTTTTAATGTTTATTTGTGGGAAACAGAGTGAGAGAGAGAGAGAGAGAGAGAGAGAAAGTGCCAGTGTGGGAGGGGCAGAGAGAGAGACAGAATCTGAAGCAGGCTCCAGGCTCTGAACTGTCAGCACAGAGCCTGACACAGGCCGGAACCCAGGAAAAGAAGATCATGACCTAAAGCAAAGTTGGACACTTAACCTACTGAGCCACCCAGGCACCCTGGATGGCAAATTTTCTTAAAGAAATTAAAACTCATGAGGCTATCTGTAAAATGGGCACAATCAGACCAGCTTACAAAGATATTGAGGATTTTAATGAAATAATATAAAATACCTAACCTAGCACCTAACAAGCTCTAAGGTAAACAATAAATGTTTGTTTTATTCCTCCACAAGTCTCATTTAAAAAAAAAAAAAAAAACAAAAACAGAGGCACCTGGGTGGCTCAGTCGGTTAAGCATCCGACTCTAAGCTCAGCTCAGGTCATGATCTTGGGTTCATGAGTTTGAGCCCCCAGCATTGGGCTCTGTGTTGATGGTGTGGAGTCTGCTTGGGATTCTGTCTCTCCTTCTCTCTGCCCCTCCCCTGCTTGTGCTCTCCCTCTCTCTCTCTCTCTCAAAATAAATATACTAAAAAAAAATTTGTTTTTAAATCGATACAGTAGCTTGACAGCCTGAGGATTTGCTTAACCTACATATACAGTTTACCAATCTCTTTAGTTCTGAATTTGCTCTTTCAAGAAAGTACAAAACAATGCGACTAAAATTCCAACATTAAGCTCATTAACAAGGCAACCTACAGAATTGTGCTTTTTACCAACACTCTATTCAGTATACTAAAGCTAAATATCCAGTGACAACAGACAAAACCTATCTGGGAGAACACAAAGTCAAGCTAGATACTCTCCATCTCTGGTCCCTAAACTTCAACTATATTTACTCACTAGCAAAAGATTTGAATAACAAAGCCAGCAATAGAGCAGAAAGACAACTAGAGCAGCAGTCAAGATTCTAGTGCTCAGGGGCGCCTGGGTGGCGCAGTCGGTTAAGCGTCTGACTTCAGCCAGGTCACGATCTCGCGGTCCGTGAGTTCGAGCCCCGCATCAGGCTCTGGGCTGATGGCTCGGAGCCTGGAGCCTGTTTCCGATTCTGTGTCTCCCTCTCTCTCTGCCCCTCCCCCGTTCATGCTCTGTCTCTCTCTGTCCCAAAAATAAATAAAAAATGTTGAAAAAAAAAAAAAAAAAAGATTCTAGTGCTCACTTTGCCCAAAAGTACAAGAAAGTCATTCAACTTTTCTGGGCTTCAGTTTCCTCATTTCTAAAATACCACTAAGGAGTGAGGGTAGGGGAGAGATGCTCAATTATCTTTAAGTTACCTTAATTATGGTTTCATTAAGCCTTTATCTCACCACACACATACATAAGCAATTTGTGGTTCAACAGGTTTCCCTTTGCCACAATCTGCTCATTTATTAGGTAGCAAACTGACAGGCATTATGAACATCCAATTGTAACTAAATCAAGAGAGTACAGAAAAGCCCACATAAAAGTATGGTTTGGTATCAGGCCAGGTTCCCCCTTTCACTGTCAATTCTTACTATGTCATCCCCAAATACTTAATGTAGGACTGTGAAACTTCTGAAAGCCTATTTCTGCTTTCACTTGTAACAGAAAAATACAAAATCCCTTTATAAATAGACTTTAGCAGTGATATCCAATGGCTACAACTGGTAAGCAATAACATCAAAGATCCTTTCAAACTAAAATTCTACCATCTTGTAAATCTATGTTATTTCTATGAGATCTATGTATAGCACTTTCCCCCTATCTTCTTTCTTAATCAAGCCTTCTTTTCCTTCTCTTCAACTTGCTTTTATGCCTACTCCAATATTCCTTAAGTATGACTTATTATAGGTTTCCTGATTCAGATTCAAAAAGGAGATAATTGGGGTGCCTGGGTGGCTCAGTCAGTTGGGCATCTGACTTTGGCTCAGGTCATGATCTCATAGTCTGTGAGTTGGAGCCCCGCATCAGGCTCTGTGCTGACAGCTCGGAGCCTGCAGTCTGCTTCGGATTCTGTGTCTCCTTCTCTTTCTGCCCCTCCTCCATCATGCTCTGTCTCTCTGTCTCTCTCTCTCTCAAAAATAAATAAACGTTACAAAAATTAAAAAAAAAAAAAGATAATTAAAACTCTATCTTCCCTTGCACCCCCCTCTATTCTGAAATATCCTAAAAGATGCCCTTTTAAAAATTAACGCGGCTCTACACTGGATACCTTTTCATCTTCCATGAAGAACTTAAAAATTGGCAATGATGTTGTTATGTCATCATCAACAAATCTTAAAGGTCATGCTATATGTTATCTAATGGGTAAAATCAACTTGGTAATTCAGAACCGAAATCACTTGTACAGGGTACAAGATGTAAGTTCTTCATAATGAATTCTACATGTAACAAACAGTACTAGAAGATTTTAGAGAAATAAAATTAGAAAAGCAAACCTGACTTTCTAAAAAAAAAACAAAACAAAAAAACCCCCCAAAAATTAACAACCAAACACAGCAGGCATACGTATAGCTCTACACACAAATATGTATATATGTTTATAAATCCGTATACAAGTATAACACGTGTATAGATTAAGATGCCTACTAAGAAAATCCAAATTAATAGAATAGCAAAAGAAATATTAGTATTAAACTTCAAGTCAATTTCTACTTTTAGTACCTCTATAAAAAAGTATGGTGTGGGTACCTGAGTGACTCAGTGGCTTAAACAACTGACTCTTAAGTTTGGCTCAGGTCACGATCTCAGGGTTGTGGGATGGAGCCCCACTTTGGGCTCTGCCCTGACAAGTGCTGAGCCTACTTAGGATTCTCTCTCTTCTTCTCTCGTCTTCTCTCGTCTTCTCTTCTCTTCTCTTTCTCTCTCTCTCTCTCTGCCAACTCCCCCTGTCCCTACATTCTCTCTCTCTCAAAATAAATAAACATTTAAAAAAAAGTTGATTGTACTAGATTAAGTTTCCAAATTAAATATATATAAATCAATTCTTTTCTTTGGCCCCCATTTTCCCTAATTATGAAGAACTGGCCTTCCCATTGATGATCCCCAGGTTTCATACGTTAAATCCAAAAAGGTAAAGGAAGGTTGGAGAGTCAAGTTCTTAAAGGGCCAGCAACATCTTATCTTCAAGTTTGAACTTCCTTTGTGTATTAGCCTTAAAATGTTAATTACCACTAACATTGCCAAGAAATATCCATCCATCAAGCAAACACAGGTTCTTTGGCCAATTAAGGCCAAAACCAAAGAAAGTCACTAGCCAATGCAAGTTAATTACAGATTTAGGTATCAATGGTCCCTACATGTTCTAAATTGTTTAAGAAGGTGTAACTCCTAATGTTCATTTTACCTAGGGCTCTTTGGCTACCTGAGCACACTGTGCAAACTGGTAGTCCTTTTAGAACAAAAATCTTACTTTCCTCACTTAGTTAAAGGACGTTCTTAAACCAGAAAAATGATTCGTTACCTGTGCTCTTTAAAAGGGATTTCTGCTTTTCCTTCAGTCAAAGTCAAACTCATAATCCAACAAGGAAACAAAGTATATAAGTATGTAAGGGCAACATGTACTTAGTTCCTACTATAATTCCAACTAATTAAATGCTAGATACTCAGCCTGGAAAGTCAAGATTCTGAGAGGAGAGACCAAACCACAGAAACACATTATGTCGAATTCAATACCATGGCAAGAGATTCCCCCTAAGTTGTCACTAACATTCTCTTTTCATAAAATCAAGTATGAAGCTCCCTAGCCTCAAGAACTAGTTTCATTTTATCTACCTTATCCAATTTTTTTCCTATCCGTATCATCTAGAACCTTCCCGTATCTCCAAGAGTGACATGAGGATGGATGGCAGATAACTTTTAGCCCCTGGGTATTGACTGAGTCATTGCATTTTGTCAAAGCCAACTATTAAGAATTTTTTCAAGGGACACCTGTGTAGCTCAGTCAGTCAAGCATCCAGCTTCAGCTCAGGTCATTATCTTGCAGTTTATGAGTTCAAGCCCTGCGACGGGCTCTGTGTCTCCATCTCTCTCTGCCCCTCCCCTGCTCTCTCTCTCTCTCTCAAAAATAAATAAAACATTAAAAAAAATTTTTTTTAAGAAATTTTTTCAAGCCTCGTAAAAACTGTCATGAATATTTAGAGCAAAAATTTTCCCCACAAATTAAACAAAATCAATACTATTTGGGGGAAGGAAATAGATATATGAAACAGTCAAAAAGTAACAAAAAGTAAATGGGGACACAAAGTAAAAGATCAGAACTTACAGGACTCATTTATAAAAGGGATATGTGGGTACTTTTTGCTCATTCTCCCTCTTGTAGAGAGAGTAAAGCACCTGGTGTCTACTGTTGATGTCTTAAAAACTCAAAGCCAAAAGACATTAATGAAAATAAAGCCATTTCACCAGCTTCATTAAAACCACTCCAGGCCTTGCTCCCAATTCCAAACTGCTGTCTTTTCCATCACCTTCTATGCCTTAATTCAGCAAACATTTGGCAAGCACCTACTATAGTAAAAAAATAAAAATCTATGAACTAGTCTCAGATGAACTGCATTGACTTGCAAAAATTGGTACATTTCTGATCTTTGTAACGTGGTTATCTTCTTAAAATGATTGAGCATATCTATTTGAACATAAACTCTTCAACATCAACAAAATTTAAAATCTTTGGTTTCAAGAGAAAAAAATCCAACTACATAAAGTTTAAATTTCCTTATACACTTAAGCGACATTCAAATCATGTAAACTCTTAAAAAAAAAAAACACCAAAAACCCAGAAAATGGAAGACTAAACATACCTATTGGGAGTACTCAGCATGTGGCTAGTCAATACATGCTTGTGAAATAAAAACTGTAAATTCTTTTTGTCATTAAAATCCATTCTTTGAGGCATACATGAACTAGGTCCAACACCCATCTGCTTCCATATTTTGCTTTATGGCTCACTAGTAATGATTAGATCCTTGGTTCTCAAATTTCAACGAGAATTTAGAATGACCTGGAAAGTTTATCTGATAGGCAAATTCCATGACCACACCCCCAAAAGTTATAGTTCCAGAAAGTGGATGCTGCATTCATAATAATACAACATGCAAATAAATCTGAGTTAGGTGGTCAGAAGATCATACTCTTAGTATCAATGACTCACCCTCATAATAGACAAGGGGCTGTAACTGATACCAACGAGAGTACAGAAGAATTGACTATTCCTGACCTAACTTATAAATTACTCAATTCTCTTAAGCATAATTCACAACTAATGCTTAATAGGCAAATCAAAATTTAAGTGAACTAACTTTTGCTTTGATAATGCAAACTGTCAAACAATCCACCAAAAACAGATATTTTTCTGAAATACTTAAGATACTGTCAACGTTTACGAAAAGAACAGGAAGAAAACAATCTATGGACTGTAATACAGAGAAACATTTATATAATTGTCCTGCAATAATTTTAGGGGGAAAACTACCACACTCAAAATACTCTTTGATTAGGTTACTGTCCTGTCAATACAAAAGCCACTAGTCACGTGTCTATTTAAATTAAAATTAAATGAATTAAAAATTCAGTTCTTCAGTTGCACTAGCCACATTTTAAATGCTCAACAGCTGCATATGGCTAGTGGCTAACACACTGGATAGGATGTACAACACTTCTTCATCACAGAAAATTCTACTGGAAAGATCTGGTTTAGAGGTTATGGGCATCTAAATATAACATGTAATCTCTATTCTTCCTGACCAGAGAGCTCAATTTGGCAATTTCCAATCATAAATATATACAACTACTTTAGGTATTAACTGTAAAACAAGCAGTTTAGCATAATTTTTCTGAAACTTATTTCTAGAAAGGTCATTAAAAAGTGATGTGCTCATTCATATTATCAACATAAAAATATTTAACTAGAGACCTGACACTATCAAAGGCATGAAAACCACAAGTAGGTTTGCACCTAATCAGAATCAGTAAAAAGTGTTTAATTACTAGAAAATAAAAAGTATTAGGTAAAATAAGACAAGTCAAGAAAATTTAAAATACTTAGTAAGTCTAGTTTCGCAAATACTTCAGAAATCTCTTTACATACATGACAAACAATTGCTTTATAATTGGTTTTTAAAATGACCTTACTACAATTAATTCAAGTTAGTGACATTTTACTATTTTCATTCTTAATTGCTTTTCAACAACTTCACACTAAAAAATGCCTAAAAATAACAGAACCATAAGATTTATATACAATTTTATATGCGAATAACTACTAATACAAAATCCTGAGAAAATGCTGGTTTTAACAGAAAAGTAGACATAAAAAATTAATCAATTTGCAACTTAAAACTGTATCTCTAAACTGCATCAAAACCTAGTTTAAAACAACACTGTAAAAAAAACGCAAAAGCATGAGCAACAAGATGCTGAATGAGAAATAACTTGCAATTGAAGAAAAAGTTAGACTTATTACAAAGCAGAATTAAAACTTCAACAGATTCACAACCACGTATTAATTCAACTTTCAACCTACTTTCTTTTAAAGATACAAACATCTTTAACATCTTTTTTATTAGTTCTTTCTGAAGAGTTCAAGTGTATTCAAATATCTCTAAATTACAGAAGACAATTTTGATTCTAATCAGGAAGTTTTGCTCCATGGAAAAATAAGTTTATAAAACTGTCTAACAAATATAACTTCTACAACCTAACATTAAAACGTACAGACGCGAATGGGTCACACGATGACTAGTTACGGAAGTTAACATTCCTGTCATTTTAGATTCCCTGTGATTATGTTCATTTCAGAGATCTTCAAATCTAAGTTAGCAAAGAAAAGCAGTAACTTATTAAAAACTGTATGAAAGGATCTTACAGAGAAAAGACTGTAGTAACTTACCTGCAACACTAGTGATTGTAACTGGAACTCCTTGAACTTGAACACCTGCAGCACCCAGGTTGGCAACACTCACTGTCTGAAGGTTAGGCACTGATGCAAGCTGGGCAGTATTCAAAGTTATTGGGGCACCAGCAACAGCCACAGGAGCAATTTGAGCAAGGGTTGTGCCACCACTTGAAGACACTGGGGTGATGGTTAATTGTTGGGATAACCCAGCATTCTGAACTTGCAAATTTGAAAGACTCTGAATATTCTGAACCTGTACAGTTTGCCAACTGATTTGCCCTGAAGGTGTTAAAGTTGGAGCCCTGATAAGCACCTGAGTCGGATTTACTGCTTGAAGTTGAACATTCTGCAAAGGCTGCTGCTGGATGGTCTGAATTGTCTGCCCTGACTGAAGTTGAAATGACTGTGGCGGAATAGCCTGAATAATCTGTTGCTGAGGCTGTTGGATCTGGATCTGCTGTAAGATAGGCTGGCCTACAATCTGCACCTGCTGAAGAGAATTTGATTGATCCTGTGTGTTCTGTATTCCATTAGACTGAAGCTGACTGGAGCTCTGCGCTTCAGACTCAGTAGCAGCAGGTGTTTGAGATTCTTCAATAGTGCGTTCAGAACTACTGGCTGATGTGCTTGCATACTGGCCCGTGTCTGCTGAGCTCACTAACGTGTCACTGCTTGTCAGAGACGTCGAAGCAGTGGTTGTGCAGGTAGTGGAGGAGGAGGGAGATTCCGGCATAGTACTGGCAGAAGCGGTGGTAGTGGTGGGTGTGGAAACTAACTGACTCCCGTTGGAAGTCCCACTATCAGTAGTAGTAGCAGGCTGGCCAACCTGTCCAGTCCCTCCTCCAGCAGTCACGTTGTTTATCACTGGCAAAGCTAAAGTCACTCCTCCAATGTTAATTGGTAGGGTTGTTACAACTTGAGCCTGAGTACCAGGAAGGGTCTGTAATTGCAGTGGTATTGAAACACCAGGTCTAATTTGGACTGGAACGGTCTGATTTGCCAGGTTTTGAGCAAGAATATTCCCAGAAGCTGTCCTGTTAGCAGCTGTGAGTATAGCTTGATTATTACCTGCAGAAATGAGCTGGATTTGACCCTGCAAATCCTGTAGAGATGAACTACTAGCTGGATTGATTTGAATCTGCTGGCCTTCCACTGTCTGAAGTTGTGGAATCACTTGGTACTGGACACTACCACTCGGATTTTGTACTTGTATGACTTGAAATTGACCAGGGGCGGAAGAATTACCTGATTTCGTTTTTGTAGGAGATGCACTCCCGTTATTACTGCTGGAAGAACTAGATGAACTAGAAGCTGGTTGAGAAACGTTATTTTCTTTTGAAGCAGGAGGAGTGGAGGCAACAAGTTGCCAAGTGTTTCCAGCAAGTTGTGTTGTTACCAGTTCTAGCTGTTGTGGTTGATTTTGAAGTTGCACCAATCCTTGGCTTGGATCTATAATAATTTGTTGTTGTCCAGTTGCTTGATTTTCACCAGGAGTCCCTATTTTGCTGCAAGTAGCTGCCAGTAAAGCCAGAGGAGAGGGCTGAGAGTCCTACCCAAAAATGAGATGATAAAGGAGAGGGGGAAAAAAAAGTGGGCGGATTTAGTGGAGGCCAGTAGATGGAAGGGGTTTGTTTGTTTGTTTATTTATTTATTTATTTATTTATTTATTTTGACAGCTCTACATTTCAGAACTTACTTAGGCAATGACAGAAATCAAAAAGAAATAGTAACAAGAGCAAGAAGATAGAGGAAAAAAGGAAACAGATACTGTAATATAAAGTTCAAATAAAAGGAAATTTCTAAGAAACTTTTGTAAAGTATATTCTCATAAACTCAAAATGCCCTTGGGAAAATACACACCGTTTTCTACTGGTCTGAGTTCCTGATGTAATTTTAAACAACGTTATCCCTTAAACATGTGAAATCTTTATGAATTTACAATTTAACTTCCTCACTCTCAGAAAGATGCTTTGAGTGGATGAACATTTGTATTCTGTTCTTCAGTTCTGGGCAATTAAAGGACATAACTCCCTCTCTCCCCTTACGTTTCGTGATGAATTTTTTTATATGTTTGCTTTTACCTGGGAGCCTGAGGTTTTGGGTTTTTTATTGTTATTCTCTGGCTCAGAGGTTTTCCCTCCTTCTGTAGCCATCGCCGCTGCTGCTGCTGCCGCCGCCGCCTCCTCCTCCTCCTCCTTCTTCTGATCTGCAACAACCCCCCCCCCCACGACAACAGGTTATTAGGATTATTATTATTCGTCTTCCCCCTCTCCTCCTCTTCCCCTCCCCCCGAACATTAATCTCCATAAACCCGCGATCCACGCACACCGGCAGGGGGTGGGGGAGAAGGAGGGAAGGGAGGAGGGGGATATCACAAAACGTGGTTTGAAACCCGACCCATCCGCTCCAGAGCAACACCCAGAAGGTTGTTCTCTCTCAGACATTAAGACAAAACACAACCCTCCTTCCCTCCCCCTGATACCCTCCCTTCCTCTCCTCCTCCCCTTAAAGCATCTCAGCGGCCCCGGGGGAGGGGGGAGAACCGAGCAGGGTCTGGGGAGGGAGGGAGGGAGGGAGGCGGTGAAGGAGACCGAGGGGGGTGGAGAATACGTACCGCTCATCCCGCATTAACAGGACAAACCCTCAGACGGAGACACAGGGATAGAGGTGGGTGGGGGTGGGGGCGAGGCGGGAGGAGAGGCCGGTCCCGCCCGCCCGCGGTGGCTCGGAGGAGGCTGTAGCTGGCACAGGCTCTGCCTCTTTTTCCGCGAATGGCCGCCGCTGGGCTGTGGCGTAGCAGCTCCTCTCTCCGCCCGAGCCCGGCTGACTCGCCCTTGATTGACAGCGGCGGCGCGCGGCGCGGGCGGCGGCGAGGGCTGGGGGCGGGGCCAGGGCGGTGCGAGCCCGGCCGACTTCCCACCCCCCTCGGCCTCTCTCCGCCGGAGCCGCCGACTCTCCACCCCTTCCCCCAGCGGATTGGCCGCCGACCTGCCGGGGGCCGGGGCGCTGGGGCCGCCTCCTCTCCACCCCCTTTCTCGGGGTTATCCTTTCAGCCGCTCTTCTTTTCCTCCTTTGGCTTCTCCGGTACTCCTTCTCTCGGCGTTCTAGCTCAGGCTCGCTGCCGGTAGGCCCTCCATACAGCCAAACTTGTTGTCTCAGGATATCCCGCCCCCTACTCATTTCCCAGCGCCCTCCCCTCAAAAACCTGCTCCAGCATCCCTCGGAATTGCCACTAAAGGAAAAAGTAGGGCTGTCGCTCAAGGGAAGCGAATGGGTCGGATGAGGGGACGTGCGGACCACCGACGGCTTGGCGCGCCGGGTGAACTGCCCGCTGCCCCTGCGCAGGGAGCATGGCTTTCCTGAGGCGCATCCGGACCCGGGCGCCCTTTTTCCCTGGCTCGGTCCCCATTGGCTGAGGCCCTAGTGACGCGCGCTGAGTGGTGGGAGAAAGGGGGCGGTTCGCTGCCGCAAAGCCTATCGGCCCTTGTAGTTTCCGGCGGCCGCGGCGGCCCCTCCGAGGCACCGCCTACCCTCCCGCCCCCGACCGAGGCCTGGCTGCGGAGCGGAAAGCTGCCCGAGGGGGCGGTGGCGGCAGGGCGTGGCCGGGGCCGAGTGGGAGTTGAACTAAGCGAGGGGGAGGGGGAATGGGTGTTGTTTGCCTGGGCCTATCCGCCGCGCGGGGCTGCCCAAACCACCTCTGCCACCGCCTCCTCGGCTCCAAGCCGCTCCCCGCAGGGAGAGCTCACACCCGGAGCGCTTGGCGATTGAGCAGGCGGCGGCGTGGGGAGGCGGGGTTTGCTGTCCTCCGGGTTTGAATGAACCCGGTTTCTAGGAGCCATGCCTTCGCCTTTCCTTTCTTTGCTTACCTCCCTCTTTCAGGCCTTCCGCTTCAAATACGAGGCCTGCTTTACCACAGAGAAGCATCTTCCATTTTATTTGTTGTCTCTAACTGGCTTCTGGAACAGAGCAATGACCCGCCTTCTAAGGTTGCATCGTGTTTTGCCAAGTAGCCCTTGTGGTTGGCGGACTTCTCACTCTTACTGGTCTCACAAGATTCTGGAGGCGAAGAAAAACCCAGCTCCGTTTGGGTCAGCCCTAGTCACAGTTCAGCATAAGCTTCTGGGCAGGTGGAATTCACATCTGGCTGCACAAAGCATTTTAATGTCAAATGTACTTGAGCAGTCTTCAAAGCTGTCCTTCAAAGTCCTGAAGTCAGGATGGTGCCGTGGAATATAATAGGCGGCTGATTAAGTGTACCAAAAGTGGAAGTGAATCGCTAATGTAAACATTGGCCCTGGGGACAAGGTGCTCTTACACACCCAAGCTCACAGTCACCCATTCCCATTTAACCTGGGCTCACACAGCTTTGAGCGTTGTTGTCTCCTCCTTGAAGCCTAGTATGTTGCAAGGGTGAGGAGGTCCCAGGTGCTACACTTGACTGGCATTTCCTTTGCTTGTTAAAATAATTGCAACATTGGCTGATGACAAAGCCAGCAGTGCAGAAAGACAAAGCACTTCAAATAAAGAATTACATAGTATTGTCTACCCCTTCTTAAAAAAATGAGACTAAGATCCTTAAATAACCTGCTTTCGACCCCACCATGTACAATACAGAAACTCAAAAGTGCTTCTTGCATTTACAGATAAACTCTATCCTCGAGTCATTTTTTTTTTCTCCAATTCATTATGATAAATGAAGGAAGACATTTTGCAGTCTTATGAATTGGGACATTCCTTGGCAGTTTTCTTACAAAACCTGCTTCAGAGGGACAATGTCACTGACTCTGAACCACAGATTTTAAAAAGAATGCTTAGGGGCACCTGGGTGGCTCAGTAAGTGTCCATACTTGGCTCAGGTCATGATCTCAGGGTTGGGGTTCCGGTCCTGCTTCAGGCTCCCCCATGACTGAGTGTAGCCTGCTTGGGATTCTCTTTCTCAGTCTTGCTCTCTGCCCCTCCCCCACTCATGCTTTTTTTTCTCTCTCAAAATAAATTTTAAAAAATTAGCTGAAAGAATATAATTTAAAAATAAATAAACAAGGGTGCCTGGGTGGCTCAGTTGGTTAAGTGTCTGACTCTTGATTTCAGCTCAGGTCATGACCTCAACAGTTCCTGAGATCGAACCCCGCATTGGGCTCTGTGCCGACAGGGCACACAACCTGCTTGGCATTCCCTCTCTCCCTCTCTCTTGCCCCTCTCCTGTGCATTCTCTCAAAATAAATAAATAAATACTTAAAAAATAAATAAATAAGAATGCTTATCCTTTCAGTATGGATCTACAAAGTATTGTAAATATTCTGTACCCTATAGATAGTGGTAATCCTGGTATTCATGAAACATACTGTAGAGGAGGAAAGATAATTTTTCCTCTACCCTCTGATTTCTTAGAAGAGACTTCTGTAATAATTGACAACAGCAAGGAATTCCAGAATTTTATTAACATGTATACCTCATGTATGCATGGGAGATACCCAAGAAAAAATGAACAACTCCCCAAAATAGCTTAAAATTCAGAGTTAAATATCGTAATAGGGAAAGGGGAAGGGGGATGTAGGCCTCTTAGGGGGAGGGTAAATAATTTTTAGGAAACACAGATTGGCCTGTAGCCAAATAGATGGAAGGTATGATAGTTTGTGAAAGTTTTCTGGGTATGGTATAGACTTGTAGTCTCCTCTCCTGTGAGTCAGTCTTCCCTGGTTGATGAAACTCCCTGGCGGGGGAGGGGGGGGCAGAGGGAGGTTATGAAAATTGAGTTCCTTTTAGGGGCTATGTCTTTAGGCAGATAAGAGGATTAGAGGGAGCATCTCTCTGTATTTGCTGTTTTTCAACTGCATACAGCTCAAAATAATATGCCAAAGTAGCAGTATTTTGGAATGGCACATTCTGCTACCCTTCAATAGTTATCAAGGCCTGCTTTCTATCATGGACCAAAAGCTTCTCATCCATGGCTGAGCCATAAGACCTGGGGCAGGTGATCTAAATTAATCTGTTCTCAGGCACCAGCATTTTGTCTAATAGAAGGTTTAGCTAGATGAGACAGTTCCAAAATTATAGTCATTCTTATACCACCTTCCTAACTTAAGCTGTGAATCATCTATACTATGATATACTTAATATTTTTCTTTAAATCACTTTAATTTTAGTCTTAATATAATTAGTTTAAGAAGTTGATATCATCATGGTAGGTGGAAAGCCAGGATCATTCTCTGTGTAGGTAAGTGTAAATAGAAATTCAATAAAATTCTCAGCCTTAGGCCTACGAGGCTGGTCTCTTGGAGGAAGTAGTTGGTTTAAAATAGTTCCTTCCCGGGGCGCCTGGGTGGCTCAGTCAGTTGGGCGACTGACTTCGGCTCAGGTCATGATCTCACAGTCCGTGAGTTCGAGCCCCGCATCGGGCTCTGTGCTGACAGCTTGGAGCCTGTTTCAGATTCTGTGTCTACCTCTCTCTCTGACCCTCCCCCGTTCATGCTCTGTCTCTCTATGTCTCAAAAATAAATAAATGTCAAATAAAAAAAAAATAAAAAATAAATAAAATGGTTCCTTCCTGGGGTGCCTGGGTGGTTCAGTCAGTTTAAGCATCTGACTCTTGATTTTGGCTCAGGTCATGATATCACAGTTTGTGGGTTCCAACCGTGTGTTGGGCTCTGCACTGTCTATGTGGAGCCTGCTTGGAATTCTCTCTCTCTCTCTCTCTCTCTGAATTTAAAAAAAAAAAAAAAAAGTTTCCTTCCTACACTCATATTGCCCATAGAATAGTGGTTCTAACACTATTTTATACTGACCTAAGGTGTATACACACACACATACATACAAAGAGGAAACTGAGCATTTTTATTCAAAATATTTAACAACACTGAGCACTGACTACTCAGATAAAACACTGCCTCCAAGATCTACCCGTGTCCTAGAGGACCGCTGCCACGCATCACCCGTGTAGTTTCTGAGTGGAGAGCTCCAAAGAGTGGAGAAACAATGTTGGGCATGGGGAGGGGACTTAGACACTCTTTATTTGTCCAGGGGAAACAGTTTTTAGAGCCATATTAATATATATTAGTTGAATGTCAATCAATCATATTAACTGAAGCTTTGCTTCAGTTAAAAAAATTGAGTGACTTTTACCTCCCCTACTTTAATATGGCTCTAAAAAAAAATCTAGTAGTATCCCAGAATTTGAAAAAATAGTGTCCTATGGACTTTTTTTTTTCTCCCTACCACCTTTGTGGAGCAGAAAGTTCATATTTCCGGTTACACTGCAGAACAAGCCTAGAATCTAGGTAGATTTCCTGTGCATTTAGAATTGCAATTCTGAATCAATCTACATTTGGAACAATGTTGCTGGAATTTTTTGTTTGTTTTTGTTTCTGGAATTTCTAACAGGTCTCTTTCAGATATAAAATATTTTCTGGTCCCCACTTTCTAGGACCTGGTATTTCTCAACTGACCATTCAGTCAATAACTCTTGAATGCTCAAAAGATCGCAATGAAACCACCAGTCTCCTTTTCCCCCTCCCTGCCAAGAATAGCCCTTAGCTCTCTGAGGGCAAAGGCCAGGGCTTTAATCCCCTGTAATGCTGAGGATACATTGAGTAAGACTTTAATAAATATGCTTATAGATGAATGATACAAGCAGCTCCAGAGGATACTTGAATATTATAGGAAAAGAAACTGAGGTGACTTGAATGAAAGGGACCAATTCTGAGCATTTCCACCAGGAAGCTACTTGCTGAAACAATTAAACTCTTTGATTTTGTCTTTGAGAAGCAGAAAGCAAAAGTTTGGAGAGGCCACAAACCGCAGAAAGATCAAAATTTAACATTCACCTCTGCTTCAAAGTGTGTTAACTGAGAATGTAGCCAATTAGGAAATGGATATAGATTCAATGAGCATTATGTTTAGAACAAGTAGCTTCATTAGTACATCTAGGAGACCATGCATAGTTGCTATCATAATAAAACCCTGGTAAGGTACAAAACCACCTTAGTTTTGTATTTAAATTTAAAATAAAATTTAAATAAATTTAAAATAATTTAAAAATAAATTTCTTAAATCCAGTAATAATTGTTTTCAGGAAGCAGAGAAAGTTTTAGAAATGTAATTGTAATGTAATTAGGGCCTGGATATAGAACATTTATGGGGAAATAGGTACAAGAGGTGATATACATATACAAGCCTTTTAAAGTAATAAATTACATTTGTAACCAACATTGTCAAATAGTGGATAAAGATAGACCTTCAGACTGTGTTTTCTCTAGCAAGAGTTGATGGCACTGTTGTTCCTCATATGCACTTACAGCTGTTTCATGGTTTGTTCATGTAAAACTTACTAAGATTTAACTTACAGTTTTTAAATGTGTAATGTTTATGATTTTAACCCAGTTATATTTATTGTTAATTTATATAAGAACATAATTAATAGCTATTGGCAGTTAATGCATATAGTATAAACATGTGTTCAATTTTTTATATCAATTTATATGTGTAAAGGAGTATGAGGCTCACTGTTGCCACAAAATGGAAGATATTTGGTTAAGTGTGGAAGTTAAGACATAGATAAATTAATTTTCTTAAGACTGCATATAAAATTAGTGATTAAACATCATGGAAATATGCAGCACAGATGCCCAGTGTGTTTGCAATTGTAACTTTCCAAAGCATGCCAATTCCATATGCTCAATATATATTTTTTATTAATAAAAAAATCTTTCATTGGATTTTTGTTTAAAGAATATAAGCATTACAATAAAACTACTTGGATTTAAATTCTGGTCTGCCTTTACTAAAAGTGCAGCCTTAGACAAGTGACCACCTCCTCTGAGCCTCATTCCTTTGTCTATAAAATGGTGAAGATGATAATATTACCATCTCATAGGATTGTGCCAAGAACCAAATGAGATTAAAAGCTCTAGGACAGGGGTGCCTGGCTGGCTCAGTGGGTAGAGCCTGCAACTCTTGATCTCGAGACCGTTAAGTCTGAGCTTCATATAGCAGGTAGAGATTACTTAAAAACAAACCTTAAAAAAAAAAAAAGCTCTTAGGACAGTCTCTGCTACATGGTAAACTCTCATTAAATGTTACCTACCATTATTAACATTAATAATGATAATTACTTTCATTATCATTATTAATATTATTGCTAAGATATATTAGTTGCAACAAGCCAAACACAGAGTAAAAACCTCTTTCCATCTGCCTCCATTCCAAACACTAAATTAAGCAATAACTAATTGGCAAGTGCTTTCTCACTTTTATCTGGCTTACATGTGTGCATTAAAAAAAAAATTTTTTTAATGTTTATTTATTTCTGAAAGACTGAGACAGAGCACGAATGGGGGAGGGGCAGAGAAAGAGGGAGATACAGAATCTGAAGCAGGCTCCAGCCTCCTAGCTGTCAGCACAGAGCACGATGTGGGGCTCCAACTCACGAGCAGTGAGATCATGACCTGAGCCGAAGTCAGACATTCAAACGACTGAGCCACCCAGCAGCCCCTCATGTGTGCATTTTTAATGTAAAATTTCATGCATGCACGCAACCTACAGAAGTATATATGCAAACTTGCTTTTTTTTACTTTAATATATAATGGTCGTTCTCTCCAGTTCAAAATGTAGAAATCAAAATCACTGTTTTCATAGAATTTACTGTTCTGCAGCATGAATACATTTTATTCAATAAAAATATCCCTACTGATAGCTTTAAGTTGTCTACTATTTTCCCCCCAACATAAATAACTTGCAATAAACTTACTTGTATTAGTACTTGCTAAGATATTCTTTTATGTTAGTATTTTGTTTTAGCAGAAAGATTTCCAACAGTGGGAATGCTGTCCCTAGGTGATGCATATTTAAAATTTTTATACATACAGTAAGATCATTGTACAAAAAGTTATTTCATTTCACAATTCACCTGGTAAGTGTGAGTACTCACTTCCCTATAATTTCTCTAGCACGGATTATTCTGGCCTTGTAAATTACTACAGCTCTAATGGGTGAAGAGTGTATTTACCTGGCTATAGAGTGGTTGGGCCTCTTTACATTTGCTTAGTGGCCAAGTTGCCCATTGCCTTTTTAATTTCCTATGGTATTGTTTTTATGTTTTTGTTATCAATTTCTAGGAACTGAATATATATGGTAATATTAAGCATTTGCTTATCATTTATATTCCAGTATATGTCTGTGGGTTTTTGCCATATATTCTGTATAATAATATATTTTGTACCCTATTTCAGAAAGGATAATACCAACCTAAATGAACGCTTTGCCTAGCTCATTAAAATATTCTTTGCACATGGATACCTTTTGTACTATTTAGGTAGAATGGTTTGCTCCACTAGAGTAGGAGTGGATTATTATCCCACCCATACCCTCTATCCCTCCACAACCTACCCTTCCCTGATTAGGTGCACACATGATCCTAAATGCACAGGAAAATGCCTAGACTATCATAAGCATTCAATATATATTTATTTAGTTAGTGAATTTTAAAGTTTCAGTACCTGATCTGTAAAAATAAAATAAAGTGACCCTGTCACAGCAAATTGGCTGGAATTATTTCATATCAAATTTGGAAGATATTTGGAATGGTTTATATTAAAACCGACTCTGAAATTCATCAAGAGTGGGTTAGAGATATGTATACCTACAGGAGCACCCTAAATATTATAAGTAGTTATTCTCCCTAGTAGCTGCAAGCGTTAATTTTTAATGATGATTATGGATTCTCTCAACTATCCCAAGGACAGCTAGTAATAATAATATTCAGCTCAATTTTCTTATTTATTTTCATTGATAACATTTTTCTTTGCACAAGGATCTAAGTCATATGTAATAAAATAGTGAAATATAAGTTGATATAAAAACCAGGCCTGGGGTGCCTGGGTGGCTTAGTCGGTTAAGCAGCCAACTTCCACTCAGGTTATGATCTCACGGTTCATGAGTTCAAGCCCTGCGTCGGGCTCTGTGCTGACAGCTCAGATTCTGGAGCTAGCTTCAGCTTCTGTGTCTCCCTCTTTCTTTGCCCCTCCACCACTCATTCACACACCACTCGTTTGCGCACTCCTCTCTCTCTCTCTCTC
>NC_064816.1:109274015-109281788 GCF_023721935.1 Panthera uncia | reverse complement strand
TTTTTTTTTTTTTTAATTGGAGCTGCTTTTTAAAAAGGACAACTATGGAAGGGTGGGAAGTGTTGTCTTCTCTGGGAAGATTTGCCTTTATTTCAACCTTCCTGAGAACAGCCCTGCCCTCTCTCTACTTACATATTTGTACTTACATATTTGTCTACCAAACACATCCCTCAACAAGTCCACACAAAGCACTTTGAAATGGAAAAAGATAAGACCCAAATCCATTTTTCTTCTGCATTAGGAGCATTATAATATTAGTTTTATTCATGTAGTTATTTGATCTTCATTAATCCTACAAATGGTCACCAATATTTTTATATTTGAAAAAAAAATATTAAGCAACAGAGATCTCTTAAAGACTTGAAGTCAGATCCAAACCTAAAACTCTTCATTTTGTTTTAAAAATCTTATTTCAGAACTTAATTCTTGACACGATGTTACTACCTTTAAAAAAATTTTTTTTAACGTTTATTTATTATTGAGAGACAGGGAGACACAGAGCGTGAACAGGGGAGGGGTAGAGAGAGGGGCAGACATAGAATCTGAAGTAGGCTCCAGGATCTGAGCTGTCAGCATAGAGCCTGATGCGGGGCTTGAACTCACAAACTGCGAGATCATGACCTGAGCTGAAGTTGGTTGCTTAACCAACTGAGCCACCCAGGTGCCCCAAGATGTTACTACCTTTTAACTCTGAAAATATGGGAGTCAAATTGGGATTTGGAACTCCCACTTCATCAAAACAACATACGTCTCTATTTTTGAATTTTTTTTTCATAATTTGAAGGACAGGGATTTAGCCATTGTGTTCTTAGAAGAGAAAACAATAAATGTTCAATTTGGCTTCCTCCCCTGCCCACCCCCCCCCCACCTCCTTATCCTCTTCCATCTCTGCTATAGAAATGTTGAAAGACTATAACATTGGTATGAAGTAGAAACTTTGCTCTCTGCTATAAAGAAATGAAGCATTGATTCATCCCACGAATCCAGGTAGAGCCTAGAAATTACACTGTGAAAGTTGAGATTCATCTGCATAAAACAGTTTCCTTTCCCCTCCTCTTAGGGTAAGAGAACCTGTCTCTCATATGGCGAACAGGAAACCAATCTCCCTGTTTAGGGATGGGGATGTCAGTCATCAAACCCTGGCCAATTAGAGTCATTCCCGGTACTTGTACTGCATCCTTTCTCTGTGAAATTATAGGCTATAAATCAGAAGGTATCCCTGGAGCACTGTAGGAAACCATCTCTTCTACCAAGGTAAAAAACAAAACAAAACAAAACAAAACAAAACACAAAACTCAGAAATTAAACCAGCACAGAGAATAAAGCAGATTCTTTATGGAAAGAGGGGAGTTTGGAGAGGTTGGGGGATGAAGGAAAAATGAAAGAACAGAGAAAGAAACAGTGAGGAAGAAAGAACAGGACACAATATCAGTGAACATTGACACAAGGGCCTTTCATCTCCATTTGAAATCTGCACTCTTCTGGACTCTTTGGTTACATGCCCAAAGACGTTCCTGTTTTCCTTGAGCTAGATGTGGTCATCATTCCGTCGCTGTGAAAAATAAACATCAAATTTGTCAATTATACCTTAATAACACTGGGGGTTGGGGGAACATGATTTTTAATTTTTTTTTTTACTTTTAAAAAAATATTTATTTTTGAGAGAGACAGACCAAGTGCAAGCAGGGGAGGGGCAGAGAGAGAGAGACAGACACACAGAATTCAAAGTAGGCTCCAGGTTCTGAACTCTCAGTCCAGAGTCTGACACTGGGCTGGAACACTCAAGCCATGAGATCAAAAGACTTTCTTTCTTATTTTTTTAATGTTTACTTTTGGGAGAGAAAGGGAGATAGAGCATGAGCGGGGTAGGGGCAGAGAGAGAGGGAGACACAGAATCCAAAGCAGGCTCCAGGCTCCAAGCTGTCAGCCTAGAGCCCAACGCCGGGCTCGAACTCATGAACCATGAGATCATGATCTGAGCCAAAGTCGGATGCTCAACCAACTGAGCCACCCAGGCGCCCCAATCAAAAGACTTTCATTTTGGAAGAATTTTAAATTTTCCCAAATTGCAAAAATAGTATGGATTTTCTATAAGACTTTCACCCAGCTTCCTCTAATGTTAACATCCTATAAAACCATAGCACAATGATCAAAACTAAGAAAGTAACATTGGTATAATACTATTAAGTAAACTACAGACTTTATTTGGATTTTCTCAGTTTTTCATCTAATGTCCTTTTTCTGTCCTTGATGCAGTTGAGGGTCCCATGTTGCATTTTATTGTCATGACCCCTTGATCTCCTCCAATCCGTGATGGTTCCTCAGTCTTTCCTTGTCATTCATGATCTGGGTATTTTTGAAGAGCCAGTGATTTTGTAGAATGCCTCACAATCTGGGTTTATCTGATGTTTTCTCATGATTAGAGTGGGGTTATGAAGTTTGAGGAAGGATCTAACAAGAGGTTTTCCTTCTTCGTGCACTTCAGGAGCACGTGATGTCAGTATGTCTTAATTCTAGTGATGTTACCCTTAATTACTTGGTTAAGGTAGTGCCTACTGGCTTCTTCACTATAAAGTTACTGTTTTTTATTTTGTAATTAATACATGTCATTTATTTTAAGGCTACAAAAATATCCTGTTGCTCCTCAAATTTGCTAACTAAATTTATTTACTTTTTATTTTATTTTATTTTTTTAAACGTTTATTTATTTTTGAGACAGAGAGAGACAGAGCATGAACGGGGGAGGGTCACAGAGAGAGGGAGACACAGAATCTGAAACAGGCTCCAGGCTCTGAGCAGTCAGCACAGAGCCCGACGCGGGGCTCGAACCCACAAGCTGTGAGATCACGACCTGAGCCGAAGTCGGACGCTTAACCGACTGCGCCACCCAGGCGCCCCTGCTAACTAAATTTAGAATCCTTCAGAGGATCCTGTCTAGAACAATTATTACATATTACTGATTTGAATGCTTCTGTAAAGAAGAGCTGCCCTTCTTAATTTATCTACACATTCAATTATTCATTTGCATTAATATGGACTTAGGGGTATCTGTTGTATTCTGTGAGTTATGATCCAACACCCTAGTTACTTATTTTGTGGCTCAAACTGTTCCAGTTTTGGCCATTGGATATTCTTTCGGATTGTCCTGTTCTACACTTCTTGTGACCAGGAATGAAGGGAAGGAAAGGAGCCACATGTACTTTACTTTTTTTTTTTTTTTAATTTCTTTAACGTTTATTTATTTTTGAGAGAGAGAGAGAGAGAGAGACAGAGTGTGAGCAGGGGAGGGGCAGAGAGAGAGGGAGACACAGAATCCAAAGCAGGCTCCAGGCTCCGAGCTGTCAGCATTGAGTCCGATGCGGGACTCATACTCACAAACTGTGAGAGCGTGACCTGAGCCGAAGTGGGATGCTTAACCAACTGAGCCGACCAGGAGCCCCGACATGTATTTTGAACACTAGAAAGCTATCTGACGAGCACCTCCCATGAGTTTCTCTTGTAATTTTTACAATAGTCCTATGAGGTAAGCAGTAGTGTTCTTAGTCTACATGGATTGTAGTTCTAACCATCAGAAGGCTTAAGCAGCTTGCGCAGGGCCGCCAAGCAAATTTGGGGTACAAATAGGATTTATACCTGGATTTGACTTCAGAGCCTCCTTCTGATACATCACACTGCCTCGCTGTAAGATTCGTGCTTTGTCCTGGGGCAACATTCCAGTAACTGAATGCTTAGTATATGCACCCTCTCTGTATCAATGCCCCCAATTTTGGACTTCTATCTCCTTTTTCCTGAGCCTCTTTTCCTTCTTCCCCCAGAGGGACTGAAGCCACAGAATCACAGACTATAAGGGTTCTAGAGGACCTTAGAGAAATTCTGTTTCAAATCTCTTACAATCCAAGCAAGAAATATGGGGCTCAATCTGCGGTCACTAGTAGATAGTGAACTAGGTTTGGACTCCAGGTCTCCTGACTTCTTCTCATCCAATGTTGTCTCCCTCACGAGCTCAGAGCCCCACTCTCTACAGACAGTCAGTTCTCTGTTTCTGAGCTTAGTGAAATGCATTCTGGAAGCTGAAGGCTTTCCGAGGCACGTCAGAACTACAGAGAAACATCTTTTCATTCGTATCACTATACCAGTATCTCTATAAGAATAGAGCCCATAAATGAACTCTAACAGGGCATTTTTTTTTGAAATAAAAAGTATCCTGGATTGATCCACAGGAACCAAATGGACCCTTCCTGCCATCTGGGAGAACTGACCCTTAGCATCTTGGACTCTTCCTACCCCATTTGAGTCTGGGAGGTTCCAACTGAGTCAGATGTACCAAAACAACAAAAAGAAAGAGGAAACCAGGGGTGCCTGGGTGGCTCAGTTGGTTGAGCGTCTGACTTGGTTCAGGCCATGATCTCACGGTTTGTGGATTCAAGCTCCTCGTTGGGCTCTGTGCTGACAGCTCGGAGCCTGGAGCCTGGTTTGGATTCTGTGTCTCCTTCTCTGTCCCTCCACCACTCCCATTCTTTCTGTCTCTCTAAAATGAATAAACATGGAAAAAAAAAAAAAAAGAAAGAAAGAAGAAACCAGAGAGGTATGGGGAGGGGGCGGGGGAGGGGAGGACAGAAGACTTTTTTTTAAGTTAAAACTTAAGACTGCTAATGTTTACATCATGTACATTAAAGCTGTCAAGTATTTCACAGAGTATTGGCTTTTTTACTCCTCCTCCATCAAACGAAATCAAAACCGAAAAACCCCAGAATATTTAAAAAATGTTAATGTTACGATATTCAGAGAACAGAAACCAGGCTCAGCAATTACTGCCTATTATATCTCAGGGTTTCAGAACCTGAATGATGCCTTTTCTAGTAGCAGAGAATAAACACAATCAAGGAAAAAGCTGGAGGCAGTCATGATATACAGCCTGATTGCTGGGAGATAATCCCTGTGAACTGTGGATGAGTAGCCAGTAACTGCACTGGCAAAAATAAGGATGTTACCACTCGCTGACTGAGTACCTAGGGACCTAGGTCCTAGGGCAGGGGCTTTTCCTATATGTCGTCTACATGACAAAGTGCACGGTCATTACCGTAATATTCATTTGCAGAGAGGCCAAGTTACTCAGCTAAGGTCACATGGTTTAGTGCCAACACCACACTGTGTGACTCAGGCCACTCAGCATGGGAGGCTGGTGGCTCCTCGAACTGGCTGTGCTGTCTCAGCCAGGCAGACAGGTCTTGACAGTAGGGTAGAGAGACAGGCAGTGTTCTGGAGTCTTTTGGGTAGCTCCCGGTGTTAGGGAAGTCTATCTTCAGTTTGTATTGGGCTGGGATTCAGAGGGCTTTGAGTCTTCAAGGAGAGTGACAAAGACAGGAAATTACAGGCTGGTAGATAAAAGCTAGGGCTCTTGAGTGAGCCACATCTGGGCTGGAGGTGAAAACGACAGTGATCTGTGTCCAGGGGCAAAGTAGCTAACTTCTTCGCATTGCGACATTCTCATCTGTCAAATGGGAATAATAGTCATATCTTCTCATGGGGTTTCGCAAAAGATTAAGTGAGATAATAATATATGTAAAAACATAAGAATGTCCCACAATAATGCAAATTTCAGATGTAATGCAATTGGCAATTTTCTCCTGGGTGCTGGAACCCCACCTGCCTGGCTATGGGGTGGGCTGCCTCTAACCATTTTATCAGCCTTGCAGCAAAGCAACTCACATTTTATGTGCTTGAATTTTGGGGACCCCCACTTATAATCTTACAGTGGGGATTTACTCAATGGTACCCGAAATATTGCAAAGCGTTAACAAGCCTACAATGGTAATGGTAATAACCATGTAAGAAAAAAGGAAGAGAGAAAAAATTATCAGGAGTCCAGGCCTTACTTCATAAATATGAGCCCACATTTAGAGAAAAGCCCTCTCCTGTTTCCCCGAAGCCAGAATTTTAATTTGGGAGAGCTGGAGGGGCCCAGAATTCAGTACAGGGACAAGAGGCTGTTTAAATCCTCTTTGCCTTGTGTCAAGAATGACAGAAGAGATGCGGCAGATGACCCTTCAGGAAGAAAAGTCAGCACTGCTGAGGGGAGTCAGAAAACAGACCTAACAGAAATGAGACGAAGATTGATAAGTCCATCAGTGCTAAAGACATTTTAAACCAGACGGACACTGACAGGGATGAAACGACTCCATGGACCCCGGCACCAAATTCTCCTGACCACAGTTTTGAGGCTCCTGGACAATTGCTCAAATAGAATTGATACTTGCTTATACGTAATCTGCCTCATAAAATTTAATTAAACTGACGTTTTAGAAATTATTCGTAGTACCTCACGTAGCTGAAAAGGAGAGTTTTCTTTTGTACAGCTAAATCACAATAATTGGTTTTAAACTGAATGGAAACGCGCTGATTATCAATGAAGTGATGGGAGCGATAGAAATGCAACACTTGGCTATTTGTTTTCAAGCTTTTTCTTTCTTCTTGATACTCCGCACTTGCTTCTATCAATCTAGTGATTAGAAAAACAAAGTTCTGGTAGATGATGAAAATACTATACAAACAAGAGCTATGGAGGAAAAACTGTATTGTGCCAAGTAATGATACTCTGTTCATCTCAATGCGTTTGTCAGCAAGTGCACATAGCAATTTTCATTATGAGCTTTTACTAGAAATAAATACGGACCCCAATTTAGGGAGAAGCCGCTGCCTATTTCCTCTTCCCGGGAACCCCATTTGGCTGAGTCTTCCAATATGTGACTTCCACATTCTGTTGATACTGTTAGAGCCAGAAACCTACAGAGTAATTAGCTTAGGTTTTGTCTATGCAGCACCAACATAAGCAATTGGAAAGTGAAAAATTCAGCCAATTATTGGGCTTTTGTGTGTGGAGGTTCCTACATGACTTTAAATAGCCAGTTAGCTCCTTTTTTTTCATTAAAAGGAAAATGCATTTGGACTAATTGTCTCTTTCTTCACCGCATGGACCATACTCTCAGTGATCAGCCTGGGAGAGTTAAGTGCATTGGAGTAGCTGTTTGGGATGGGGGGTGGGGGGCGGAAGGAGGAATAAAACTGCTGACAAACAATAGGAAGGACTAGGTTGCCTGAGGGAGACCCGAGGGATGGGTGAAGGTATAAGGGTGACTGGCAGAGTCTATTTGAATCCACCATGTACGCATTAGCGGCACTGTCCTTGTGTGTATGTCTTTTCCTCACTGCCGTGCTCCTTGGGATGTGAGTGTGTATGGCGGTCACGGGGGAGGTGTGATACAACAGAGACTGTGGGACCTCCCCCAAAGTCTCTGAATCCGTAGGGTCGGGCTGAGGCTCCAGATGTACATTTCTAATAGGTGTTCGGGGGACTGCACGTTGAAAACCACTAAAGCATTCCAGATGTCATCTTAAAGAGGAAGAAGCGGTGGATGAGAGGTTGTCTCACTTGTCTGAGGCCACACACGTCCTGGCTAGGGAGTGGAGCTCAGACTGCAACTCACATCTCTCTGACTCCATATCCCCTGCGGCCTCCCTGGGTATCAAGGTTGGTAGGGACCTAAAGCCAATGGGCATTTTAAAACCTTTGCCTTACTTTATTCTTTTATGGCATGAATCCTGCTGACCTTGTTCCTGAAAATATTAACTCTCTGGTGCTCTGTGGGTCCATTGTCTTCATTTCTACTCCTTTTCTTTAAATGCTGATGTTTCTCAGGGCTCCATCCTTGGCCTTGTTCTCTTACTTCAGTAAGATGCTATTTTGGTACGTGAAGAGATGTCTCTCCCCCCCCC